>NC_047676.1:11569609-11695172 GCF_011762505.2 Arvicanthis niloticus | reverse complement strand
CTCTGTGAAGCCCATGGGCAGGCAGTTCCCACTTTCTTCTGGCTACCTTGTGAAAATGTGCCAAGCTGCTCACCACTCAACAGAAGAGACAGAGAAATTTCCCTTTAGATATTTTCACAAGTTATGAAAACAGGTTGTTTCATAAGCAAATCTACAAGGCAGAAAGTGCTTGGTACCTGCGTGCACCCAAATGAGATGCAGAGAGTAGAACTTGGGGTTTCCTTTTCTGTACTAGAATCGTGTAAACCACGGCTGTGTGATAGCTGTATAAGCCTGTGGGTGTGCTGTGTTCTGTGTAGGTTACATCTCAAAGTCAGACCATTTGGCAATATTATTACTAAGATATTCTGTACAAAACCGTATCCTGTAATAAATTGTTAAGACCACAGATAGGGAGAGGGAAATATCATTTCTAGTGGATATAGTATGTTATTTCAACTTTCCTAAGAACACACAGTGTTTTGATGAATAGACATATAATAAAAATAATACCTAAAAATAGTCCTAACATGTAATGCCTTATGCAGATAC
This sequence comes from Arvicanthis niloticus, assembly GCF_011762505.2. Taxonomy (NCBI): domain Eukaryota; kingdom Metazoa; phylum Chordata; class Mammalia; order Rodentia; family Muridae; genus Arvicanthis; species Arvicanthis niloticus. The sequence continues at coordinate 11,694,641 of NC_047676.1, read as the reverse complement.
TCCTGTGGAGAGTTAAGTGTGTGTATCCCAAGCTAAGCGTTTCTGAACCTCGCTGCTGTGGCTGACGTTCTAAACATAGACACTGTCATCTAAACCCTCAATGCTGTTTTTCAGAAACTAACTAGATGCAAGGCTGAGTCCTGAAGAGTGAACGTGTAACATTTCATAATCACAGTTTTTATAGATGGTTTTGGTCTCTGAATAAAAACATTTAAGATTTTTGAAAATGAATTTAAAGAAAAATGCACAATTATATGCATGCATGTGTGTGCATGTCCGTCTGTTTCATCATTCATCTCCATCTCAGGCACTGAATCTGGGTCCTCAGACTTGCTAGGCAGTGTTCCTCCACTGAGCTAGTCCCTAAGCTCAGAAAATACTTTTTATTAAACAGTCTCTGTAACAGTTGTACTGGCTTGTTTTATGTCAACTTGACACAAGTTGGAATTATCACAAAGAAAGGAGCCTCCCTTGAAGAAATGCCTCCATGAGATCCAGCTGCACAACATTTTTTCAGTCAGTGATCAGGGGTGGAAGGGCCCATTGTGGGTGGTGCCATCCCTGGGCCGGTAGTCCTGGGTCCTATAAGAAAGCAAGCTGAGCAAGGCAGGGGAAGCAAGCCAGTAAGTAACATCCCTCCATGGCCTCTACATCAGCTCCTGCTTCCTGACCTGCTTGAGTTCCAGTCCTGACTTCCTTTGGTGATGAACAGCAATGTGGAAGTGTAAGCTGAGTAAACCCGTTCCTCCCCAACTTGCTTCTTGGTCTTGATGTTTGTGCAGGAATAGAAACCCTAAGACAACAGTCCAACAACCAGTCACACATCACTTTGATTTTTGCCCTAAAAAATAAGCCTTTTGATAAATACCTTGGCTCCTACCACACCAGTACTGTTTGCTAGGGGATCTCACACCTACAAACCTTGGCTGAATCTGCCAGTCCGAATTTGTCCTGTTTTCAGTGAGACAAGAGAAGGTGAACCCCCTTCACAGCAGAGCTTTCAACAGCTTCCCCATGGAATTAAAAGCGTGCGCCACCACCACCCGGCTATACTCTAATATTCTTAAAGGTACATTTTAATAAGATAATAATTTTAATAAGGAATGATAACGTCCTGCTTTGATTTGGTTTTGTTTTATATGGATGTCATTTTTTTTTCTCTTTTAATTAATTAATTAAGGAAAATCAGGTCACTGTTTTTCTCAAAGAGAACAAACGCTCTTATTTACAGCCTTTATTACAGAGTTAAATCAAAAGCTCCAAATTTCTGTGATGTCTTAAACAAATTTGCCTTACTATTAAGAGTAAGCAAACCGGGCAGTAGTGGCGCATGCCTTTAATCCCAGCACTTGGGAGGCAGAGGCAGGAGGATTTCTGAGTTTGAGGCCAGCCTGGTCTACAGAGTGAGTTCCAGGACAGCCAGGGCTACACAGAGAAACCCCTTCTCAAAAAACCAAGAGAGAGAGAGAGAGAGAGAGAGAGAGAGAGAGAGAGAGAGAGAGAGAGAGAGAGAGAGAGAAAGCAAATGAAGACAGGCTGCGGTAGTGTATAGATGATGTCAGAATATCCGGGTACTCTGTCTTTACAAACCACACTCTGCACCACTGGGTACCAAGCAACCTTGCATGTGCCTTTAAGAGCACCTGTTGACTGTTTCTATGAACTAGACTAAGTACCTTTTGTAGCAAAGTCTGCAAACTCTGAAGCATACAATGTTTCACTTTAAACAATAACTGTTACACTCCAAACTGAAACAATGTTTTGTACCTCTGGCTCTCCTGGAAAACCCCTACATAGATCGCCCAGACTGGCCTTGAATTTACAGGCATTCACCTGCCTCTACCTCCCAGATGCTCGGATTAAAGGCGTATGCCACCACACCAGCTCTGAAACAGTTTTCGGAGGGTTTTCCTCCATTTACTAAACCGAATACTTTTTCAAGACTAATCTTTTAACTCAAGAGCACAGACTATGTCCCCACCTTTGTAAGCCTCTGGCTAGCTTATTCAGTTATGACCCTTTCCTAAAGATGGCCCCTGCATGTCCAGTTGATTGCTTACTCTAATGGGCCCTTCTAGATATTAAAAAAAAAATTCATGTTTAAAATTTTCACCCTTTAAATGTTTTTGATTGTGTCAAGTTTACATTTTACATCATTTATTAGATGTTTATATTAACTGAACAGTTATTCTGAGAATTACAACAATTTTTTCCTCTCCTTGATATATGACTAGGAGGATGAACACTCTCTTAGAGCACCTCTGGACTCCTACTCTGTGCACCTGTTACGTGAAACCGGAAGTGCTAGCATCCATTTATTCCCTCAATGACCATTCCTACCCATCGACCGCCTTTTATGCCAGGCAACAAGGACAGACAGCTCCTGCCTCATGGAGACTGACTGGTGTTCAGGAAAGCAGAAACACCTGAAATAATAAATACTCCAAACACAACCCACTGTGGAGCTGAGGGTCTAGAAAAAGACATGACAGAGCCATGATTTAGCACAGGAGCCATGGAGGACTTCTCTGTGCAGGAATGCCTAACGTGGAATCAAGCGATATTCACCAAGGAGGTGGAGACAGTGTGGGGAGCATGCTCACTTCAGTAAAAGGAATGGAGGCAGAAACATTGTCCATGTCTTCTTCCAGGAACTACTGAAGCCAGAATGGAGCACTATGTACCGAGAAGGATGGGTGGTAAAACCCCAGCTCCCACACGTCTTTGACCTGAAGCAGTCGCAACCCCCTTCCTCCAGCCTACACCATAGCATTGCACATGAGGATAGCAAGACTTGACCTTGAAGGACCTGCTATAACCACAGATGTGCTTTTAGCCATGGGGCTGCTGTGGCTGGTATAATTAAGTCCTATCTTTGCCGCCAGACTCTTAACACCTGCAAGGTCAGAATCCTTAATGCAATAATCATGAACAGGTAGATTCTCGGTATTTATGCTTTTGCAAACTACCGTTAAGTCTGCTGTAATGGATCTAATCTTACGTAACTTTGAAAGAATTATCATAGTGACATCATATTCTTACATATTTTCTATTTAGTCAATTAGAGAACTCAGAGAGCTGGTAAATGAACAAAATTGGTAAATGTTTTTCCTATAAAGATGCTCCTAGAACCAGACATAGCCAGCAAGCCCAGAAACAGGTGCCAGCAACAGACTGCTAATCTAACCCCAAAGACAGACATTCTCTCCCTGGACAACCTGGAAAGTCCAAGTACAAATGCATCTGCCCTCTGGGCTGAGAAATCAGAGGTCATGACTCAACACTGAAACTCGGGAATGGCAACTGGCAGCATCTGTTGGGAACAGCCGAGGCTGCTCTGGTTTAGAGCATGCGGCCATGCTGCCACCACTTCCACCAGCTTTAACATTCACATCCAAAGACAACCAGGGTCTGGGGCACTAGACACTGTTTCAAAGAGGACTTTTAGTAGTGCTGTGCAGAACAGGTCATGGGCTAGGCAAGAGCAGCTGAAGCTATGTCCACACCGGGATGATGAGATCAAGCTGTCTTGTGACTTGTTTAAGTAAGCGAACATTTATAGACTTGCAAAATTCAGCCTCAGGGAACCTACAGACAGTCTAGTGTGCAGTAAGCTGTATCCTCCGCTTTCCTAAGCTCCTCTGCACACGCCTCACAAATGGTTACGGCTCACTGGTACCTTGGTCCACTAAACCGACCCCAGAGAAGGGTATGAAAGAGAAACCATCAAATGAACTGGGGCAGCGGGGAGGCAAAGGGACCAAGAAGAAACATGTGACAATAAAAATAAAAAAACCCCAGGACAGCCACTGCAGCTCTGAGCAGCACAGGCTTTGTCACCTGTGTGTCACCTGCACCGGCAGCCCACATAGTCATGCAGCATAAGCCACGTGGTTAACTATCCCACAGCCCTCAGCTCTGCGCTCCTACGTTCTGCTTTATATTTAGTAATCTGTGGGGGCATCTGTAGTTGTCACAAAGATGGAGGAGGGAGTAACCCACCACACACCTACTCCCCATCCTCAGTGACATCTTGCTCAATTCCCTAGGATCTTTTCAGACATCCCCAAACAGGAGAAAACCCTAAGCTCAGACCTTGACTCCATTCTATTTCTAAAGAACAATTTCCAGCACCTTCTAGACTCGACATCTTCCAAAACAGTAATGGCCAGAGGAAGGCTCCACTGTGGTTTGGAAAGCAGGCCCTGCTCCCCACTAGAGACAATCATGGCATTGGTGGTAACACGGCTCACACTATCTGAGTCACCAGTGGGAACATCTGCAAGCTCTCTGCATCCAGAAGTCTCAGGGCGGTGGGGATCAGCACATTCCACATTCTGAAGACAGAACGGCTATCGAGCTGGACCACAGATCTCCAGTGCTTCTTGAGGCAGCCTTCTGTCATGGCATGGAGCTCAGGCCTCCAGCAGTGAGGGCAGGCAGTGTTCTCACGGCACACCATGCTCTCAGCACCCATGGAGAGTCACAGCTAAACATTCACATGACAAATAAACGCTCACAAATGCCATCTTCTTCCGCTTGTTCTCTGCTAGCTCTGGGTACAGACGGGTCTTACTTCAGACGTTACACTGAGCACCACACGGTCCATAAGCGGAGCGCTAGGTATGAGTGCTATCACCCAGCCCAAAAGTATCTTAGCATGTTCCAATTTTATCTTCAACGTATTTTTAGCATTTAGATACATATCACAATTAATTATAAATCGAAATATAAAGGAGATAGGCAGGATCTATTCTGTGTCCCTTTAAACAGACCCGAATCTCTGCCTTTTGTTTCGTGAGCACAATCCTAAAAATTCTCTTACTAACTTCTGGTTTGTCCCAGCCTACAATTAGAATGATTCAACACTATCAATTACAATACAAAATGTTCAAACCACCTTAGTAAGAAAGCAAGGTTTTTCTACCAAGCACAATCTTATAAAGTCAAAAGCATTCTACAAGCACAAGGGGTGACAAGTCACACAGGTATCGATGTCATTGTGAAGGACTTAGTCATGGTAAGATGTGATCTGTACCTGTTCCAGCTCACATGTGGCCTCCTGATACAGCTCAGCACACCAGGGACTCTCACAAGGACACCCCAGATGATGGGCCAAGAGGGCTCGATCCAGTCCTGGGTGCTCATGGACACCTTTCAGGCAGCTGCAGTTGTGCTGTGCACCTCCTTCTCTGACATTCCCCAGCTGCCTGTCCTCTGAAACGCCTGACACACTTTTGTCAATCACAGGCTCACATGGTCCTAGCTGCAGACCGTTTTCTAGGCTTCAAAAATAGCTTATGCTCAGCACTCCAGTTGAAACATCAGGGAGAGCAAGCAGGAGAAGGTCTCAGTGTCTGTGTGGTTTTCCTGTTTTGACAGCCATCAAGGACTGTCCTGATACACCCCACAGAACAGACCAGACCCAAAGCTCTAGCATCAGAATGCAGCCCTGTGACACAAAGCACAACTCTCCTCACAGAGCCTTCACAGGCACTAGCAAAAGAAAGGAAGAAGGAAAGAAAGAAAGAAAGAAAGAAAGAAAGAAAGAAAGAAAGAAAGAAAGAAAGAAAGGAAGGTGCACATATACCTTGCCCCCCCCCCTTTTTTTTTTTACCATTCCAGGGGTTTGGTTTCCTCCATTAGGAGCCTTGCATAGGCCTGCTTGCTGGCCCACAAAGGAGAGCCCAGGCCCAGCTGAGAGGCCTCCATGAGAGAATACATGCTAACTATTAGAGACAGCTGCACTCACTGTGAACTTCAAATGTAGTTAGTGTGCTGGGGCCAAGCTAAAGTCCGCTTGGTCAGACATTCCTCTCTGTAGGAAACTAACTTCCACCTCGCCATCTAGCCCCTCGTGGTGAAGACACGTGAATGCTGCTTCCTCAACCGCCTATCTATATTACTAGCCCACTTAGGAGCACGGTCTCCACCGAGTGACTTAAATTCCCTAATGCGACTCCGCCAAATGGCCGCAGTGTCGCTCCTGGCTGAGGCTTCAGGCCATCACTCCAGGCTCTGGGTGAGCCCTCACACAGGTCTTCCTTCCTCACGGAGCCATCTTCTTTGCCACTTCCTGCTCCATTTAGAAGATCATGGTCCTGAGAAGACATACTGAGTTTCTCCTCAGCTGACGACATCAAATATATAACCAGGCCAGGTCACTGGACAAATTGCCATAGCCATGGTCCATACAAGACAGTCCTTATGTACTTATATTAATGTCACCATGGTCTGTATAAGGCATCCCTTACTATTTGAACCAGTGCAGGGGTCACCATAGTCCATATAAAGCAGTCCTTGTGTATTTGTAGAGCCCAGGGGTCACCATAGTCCATATAAGGCAGTTCTTATGTACCTGTACCAGTGCAGGTGCCCCTTCCCTTACCAATCAGTCTATTTACTCTCTGCTTTCTGCTCACACTGGGACCGATGGGCAATATCCTCACTGTAACCTTGCTGGTGATGACTTCAGAGACAGTGCCCTAATATTAGTGACACAGTATGAGCTGCTGGCATCCATATACTTTCTGAAAGCTTTAAAGATAGAACAGCCAAAGTCCCTAAAATACATCATGGACTTAGAGTGGGGGTGGACAAAACAACCTAGCTAGCAAACTGGGCTATTAAAGTAGTGCAATTTTCCTGTTTCTGTATGTTTTCCCCAAAGCTGTCCCATGAGCCTCTGCTCATAGTTTGAAATCCCAAGTGGACTCTTCTGTCTGGCAGATAGCAGCTTTGCCACTAAGGAGGTCCACCCCTTGAGTCAAGGAGCAAAGCTGAGGCCAGCACCTCCCTCCCCCACCTTCTGCCACCCAGAAGCTCTGTCCTCAGTGTCCCAGTGAGGTCAGCAGTGCAGGATGCTGGGCTGCCAAAGCACGGGCAATCAGACTGGTGACTGCAGATCCCAATGCTTCACAGAGTTCCAGGGCCAATGACAAACTAGAACATTGTGATTAGAAAGTCTATGTCTTCTACTTTCCTGTAAGCACACAATTTAAAATAAAGCAATAGTTTAGTTTACACAAAAGAAAACTACGTTGATAAACCCTCCCATCTGCCTGGCCTGAAATGGCATTCGGATTTTTGTATTTCTAACTTGAGACTCTGTAAGTAAAATTATCCTCTTGCCTACTCCGAGTGAGTCCTGGTGACAGGAAGCTGCATGCAGCAGCTCTACTCAGTCTCCAGACTCCAGAGGTCCGTCCTTTCATAATGCAACTGTGCTGCAGGGTGGCCAGACTGGCATTTTTGCCAAAGCAAGTGTCCTTGTCCCTGAGCAGTGTCATTGGTCAGACAGATCATCTCCAGTCTGCTTCTCTGTGTCAAGCCCACTTCCTCTGTGTGTGCTTCAGAGGAATGTGTGTGTGCATTACTGGCCGCTTCCCCTCTCAGCCACCTGCTGACCCTCTGGTGCCATCACTTCCTTTTGGTCACATGTCCTAGGCTGAGTGGCACAGAAGTGCAGAGCATGAAGCACTGGGCCTGTCATTCAGAGGACTCGTTCCTTTTGTTCCTTTAAAAGCTGGCAGCATGCCCTGTTCCCCAGTTCCACACGACTCTTGTGTGATTATTATTTCTGTTTCTGTGCCTACCCAGATCCATTGGGGGAAGGTTCCCTAAACAACTACAAAATGAGAATGCTCACACTCAAGTGAAATATGTTTCTCTGGTTAGTCATTCCACTCTCTCTTGACCAGCTCTATTTGCTGGTATTTACCTGGTGTCACCTGCTAATACCCCAGGATAACCCCTTACAAATCACTCATGAAAGCAGGCAGACAGGCATCTTCCGCACACACTCCTTAGCCTTCAGAATTGCTGAGAGTGCTCACACTGCGACTGTCACCTTCCGTGCAGCTTTTAGCACCTCTTTTCTTCACTTCATCTGACTGCAACAAAAGGCCAGAGGCTCAGTGTGCTCGGTCTCCTCGCACACCTCTTCCTCATCACATTCTGAGTAACCTAAAATCCTACAACAGCTTGCAACTTTCTAATTTAGAGCTTTGCTGCATCTTAAAAATTACAGAAAGGACAAACAGTAGAATCTCTGCTTATATGAATGGTGTCCAGTTAGCCTGAGGATGATACAGGATTCTGGTTGTGTGTGCTTTCGAAAAACAAAAGAAATCCATTCTAATTAAGCATGTAAATTCCCAAAGGTATGATCTAGCGGCATATCAAAAACTGAGTGCTGGGCATAGTGGCAAAAGCTTCAGCCCCAGGACTCAGGGGGCTGATACGGGAGCATGGGGAGATGAGGCCAGTCTGCACCATAGATGACCACTGAAAAATATGGATTAAATAAACAAAACTGCAAGCTATGCTTCAAAAACATTTATCCTTATTAATACGATTTTCAAAGGTGTCAGGGGATGTACCTCACTTGTGGAGTGCTTGCCTACCAAACACAAGGCTCTGACTTCAATACCTAGTCTCAAAAAAGAAAAAAAATTCCCAGGACAAATATAGGTCACCTGTGAGTCCAAGTCAGGGGTTTTAGACTATTTAATACTGAATACTTATATAAATACATTAAGGAGATGTGTAAGTCTATAATCTGGATGAGATTAAGACTGACATTAGAGAATAAGAGCATAAAATGTTCCGTATGTAAAGAGAGGGATGCACATGCACCCCGCTGAGATGACAGCCTTCAAACCAAAGATCTTGAGGGCAATGAAGGCGAACGCTAGTCCAACTTCCAGGAAGCTCGCACACAATTGCTAGCTATGGCTTCCTGCCTGTGTCCTTTCAGGGGTTGCCTGGTATAACAAGAGCATCTTCCCCTCCTTGCTATAACAAGACTGGCAATACTGACAGGGTCAGCTACGACAGTCGCTTTGCTCCTTTTTATTCTAAGTCTTTCCCAGTGAACAGGAGACCTGAAAGAAGTTTCACTGCAACTGACAGCAAGCTCCTAGCATGAAGGCAGGCTTCTTCCAGGGAGAAGTTCTTAAAGCACACCATGGTGTTAATCTGACCTCGGAAAACCTGATCTGAACAGAAGGATTCCAGGATAGGACTCTGACTATCCACCTTCCTGGAGGACCTCTAAAGAGCTCCGACATTTGGTTGCATCCTTCTACCTCTCTGTCTGCGTAAGAGACCACAAGTGTTACTCTCTAAATGACAAAGATCTGAGACTCTGAGACCTGGAACTCTTAGGAAGCGATTCTCATGCTATACAGAGGCAGCTGGGACCTCACAACCACGGACTATAACCCTAGGAGTGATGCTCGGCCTCAAATGTCCATGCGGTGGAGACAGGCCACTGACACTTCCCTTGGTTCAGGTGCACTGGCAGAAGATGGAGCTCTCAACGGCAGCCCCAGAAGCAGCAGCAAAGTAAGCGTTCTTCCTGGGACAAAGGGCTTCCTGCCCAGGTTCTCTCCAAGTCACTTTTAACAATCCTGGTTTTGTGTGATTAGGGAAAGACCTCAATCAGAATCTTCCATGTTCTGTGCCACGCAAGGAGGAGGAGCTAGGGCAGCAGCCTTACGCTGACTGACCTGGCTTCCATCCATGCCTTCTCCCTTCAGCATCTCTTCTGGAACACACCCGACTGAATCAGCAGGGGATTTAAAGGCATAAAGCTGGGGAAGGTGTGACCTCACAGAAATGCTGCAAAGCTTAAATTCAACGCATAAATTACTGTGCTACACAGGTCAATATCTCTTAAAAGGTGGCTCTATAAACAACCACGTAAGACTCACGGAAGGCAACCAATTAAAATGTAAGTTTCTAAGCTCATCCGCAGACACCTACAAAGAGCATCTGCAGCAAACCGGGAGACTCTAAAGCACATCCAGGCTGGAGAGCCTAAGAATGGCAGGCTGGTTAGTGTTCATCCAACAAACAGCACAAGCTGTGACAAGCAGCTGGTGGCTTAAATGAGGTGTCCCCATAGGCTCTGGTTTTTGAACCCTGGGTCCCCAGCTGGCAGTGCTGTTTGGGGAGATTTAGGGTGCAGCCTTGTAGAGGAAATTTGTCACTGGGCTTTGAGAGTATATGGCCTCAGTCTGTTTCAGTTTCCTCTCTCTGCTTCATGCTATGATGGAGACTTTCTGCTTTCTGCTCCTGCTGCCATGCTTCCCCACCACAGTGGAGTCTTATCTCTCTCTGGAAGCACAAATCAAGGCTCCCTTCTGTAACTTATCAGAGCAATAGGAAAGTAAACACGACGGAAAGGGAGGCAGAGGTAGCACCTGTCCTATCAGGCTTTCATGCTTTCTTGACCTCAGTCCCAGTGAGAAACACTTCCCATGATGCACCTCAGAACGTAAACACATGCACAGCTTCCTCAGGCTTCAGAGTTTAATGAAACAACTCCAGGAATGCACAGAGAACTCTGGCATTCTTCCTAGTGCGGCTGCTAAAAAGAATTGCTGGTCTTAATCACTGCCTGAGAAACTGATCAGTTTTACCCCCTTTCAGAAACAGTTCTTCAGTTCTTAAGGTTAGTGAGAACTCGAGCCTCCGCCTACTGAGTTTACTCTATCACTGAGGAAGGAGAGGAGCCAGCACAGCAGACATCTCATCTCACCCGTGTGCACCAGGGGACTCATGCCCAGGGGCAGGTCAGCCCTGCAAAGGATATCACTTAACCAGGGAATTGCAGTCATTGAGTGTCTCCTAGTAGAAATAGACACATGCTTTGGGAGAAGTATTCAAATACATCAAACACATGAGACAACCTTCCCATGAGTGTCAGTAGAACAGTCTCCCCAGATCTTGTTTTAGACCTGAAGCTGGGATTATCATTCTGAATACAAGTTTAGTCACAGAGACAGAGACCTAAAACAGCTTCCCTACTGCACAGGAAATTAAAACAATTGAAGACTAATCATTGTAAAAATAAAGAAATCTTCATCTCTACCTCACACAGACGCATGAGGCACTTGGCCCTACATGTCACCTGCCTGTGGCTCAGGCCAAATATCATGAGCACTTTCCTTCTCACACAAACGAAACCACCTCACGAAGCACCTTTGCTACGTCTGCAGCCTGGGGTCCCTGATTCTTCTTGGAAGTTACACTTATCTCATCCCATGGGACAACACCTGAAGCTGTGACACTTCTGATACACCTTGGAACTTTAATGCAGAGCCATAGTTCCATGTACAGCCACCCCAGGAGAGTGTGGGGTGCTGTCAGCCCTGCAGCCCTGTAAGGGTCCTTTCCAGCATCTGTGGCCGCCTGTGAGATCGGACTGGCCTTGGGCAGTTCCATGGACTTAGGAAATTACAATCTTAAGTATCTCCCCAGTAAAGCTGCTGAGTGTGATGCAGGGTTGGGACTGGACAGGACCAGTCTCGGTGTAGTGAGACATGCGGGAGCAGGCACCACGTCAGCACCAGGCAGAGCAAGGCACAACCCTCCCATCCTTCCAAACTATTCTTTTAATCATTCATTCATTCATTCATTCACTGATTCATTTCTTTGATAACAACATTGCAGTCAAATAACAGAGAGGCAGTTGGCTTAGATCCTCGAATTCTATCACTGGAAAACTAAGAATTTTTCCCAATTAACTGATAGCAGATTGTCAGAAAAGTATTTCTTCTGTGCTCTTAATATCAGCCTTTCATGGGCATCATTATAAAAATCACTTTAATACTCATTACACATTCCCTGTGTGCCAGGCAGCATCCTAAAAGTTTTTAACTGACTGCCTGCAAGGTGAGGCACATAGAGGGCAGGATTTGTTAGAGTTTACACAGCAGAAAGCTGGGGTGGGGTGGAGACTCAACTCCAACAGCCCTGTGCATACTGAACAGTGAAGCACTTTCCTTTACCGTTAACCCTTCTGTTTTAAAAAATTACTTGTGTTTTAATTATATAACTTTAGGTTAAAAATACCAAGCGCGCTTTTTTCATTGGCTGCTTTTCTAGAGAACCTAGGTTCAATTCCCAGCACCCACTGGGGCTAACAACCATCACCTGTAACTCAAGTCTCAGAGGAGCCCACCACCTCTCCAGCCTCCTTGGCACTGTGCACAGACATTTATGCAGGCAACACAGACACACACACACACACACACACACACACACACACACAATTCTTTTTAAAAGCTGTTTTGAGAAAGTGCATGAACTTCTGTTCACAACACATCACATTTATATCAAGGTTGATGCATAAGAAGCATGCTGGTGCTTCAGCAGCAGAGCAACCTCTTTACAAGTTACCAGTTTAAATGCTTACTTTAATGCTTACTTTCAAACAAGTGGGTCTGGTTTTCAATATTTTCCAAAGCTTTGGGGGAATCTAACTCTGTCAGCATGATAACATAAAACATACTTTCCGCAAGACTCTGGTGACAGTGTCTCAAGCTGGGACCACCTACACACACTGGGGACTGAGTTCCATGGTGGTCTGCAGGAGCCTCCCATGAGCCCTGCCCACTCTGAAGGATGCCCACACCCAAACATGCTCACGCTTTACCAGTGCCATCTCTTCATTGATGTAGCCAAGTGTACCCTCCTTTCCATCATTAAGAAAAGACAGTTTTCCTGTAAGTAAGAAATCTCACTTTAACAACTGCATATGCCTAGGCCTGAGCAAACTGCATTTAAGGTTGGCTGGCAGGAGAAGGTCCCAGAATCCTGACTGCAGTCTTCTAGGGTTGGGGCAGGAAAAAGGCTGTATTGCAGCACTCAGAAGGAACAAGTCCCACCCTGCTGAGCATCCAAAGCTGCGGACTGAGGATAAGAAAGCAAGAAAGCGCTACAGACCTAGGAAGACCTCCTTTCTTTAAACCCTGGCACATTCCAGACTGAAAGAAGCTTCAGTGGCCTGAAGCTGACCACACCACACTGAAAAGCAGCAAAGCAGCAAACAGCTCTTGGGCTCTGTGGGTTCTAGTGCTGGCTTTTTGTTTCACTGCTTCAGTTTAACTTCTGACTCTAGGTTGAATCCCTGCATCCCTAGACCTTCTGACACACTGGCACAGAAGGCTAAGGAGCAGGTCACACCCAGCCATCTGCCAACATGCCTGCGCACTTGGCCCTGAACAGTATTCATCCCACAGAAGGCTCATGTTTACCACCAAGTTCTTGGAAGGGGTGACAGAGATGATCAGAGCCCAGCCCTGTGCCCAGGCTGATGACATTAATGTTCTCCTTAGATGTGAGCCCCAGGCTGGCAAAGCACTACTCAACGTTAGTATAGTTGCCTGACTAGACAAGGTAAACAGGCTAGTTATAAAGAGATAACAACAATAACCCTCCCCCCAAACAAACAAACAAAACAAAACAGAAAAACAAATGTACTGACCAAGTTTCAGAACCGGTAAAGTAGTTTTCCATAAACCATTGGGCCCTGCCACAGGACCGGCATGCTCACTGGGCCCTGCCACAGGACCGGCATGCTTGCAATGCTGCTCCTGAGCTAGCATACAACAAGTGAATTCCATAGTGATAAGACAACACAGGCAATCTTTAAAAGCTAAAATGCATGACTCAAATCCACTGTAGATGTTTTCTGTTTGCTCTTTGGTGCTTTGATAAAACAATACCAAAACCAACTTGGAGAAAAAGCTTTATTTCAGCTTACAGGTTAGATAAAGTCCTTATCATAGAGGGAAGCAGGGCAGTAGGTCAAGATAAGACCCTAAGCAGAGACCACAGGGGACTGCTGCCTAGCTGCTCTCTTCCCCTGGTTTACTCAGCTACCTTTCTTACATAGCTCAGGCCTATCAGCCTAGGGATGACACCACCCACAGTAGGCCTATCTGCCTAGGGATGACACCACCCACAGTGGGCTGGGCCTCTGATGTCAATTAACAATCAAGAAAATGCCTCAAAGATGTGCCCACACACCAATCTGATGGGGGAACTCCCTCAATTGAATTTCTTCTTCCCAACTTGTCGTCAAGCTGACAACCAAGACTAGCCACCACACAATGCACTGGATAAGATACATCCCTGTCAGTAATATTAGAACAGACAAGCAACACTTGTTCGCAGTTTGTCTAGGCTCTGCCCCACAGTTACCTGGCAATAACCAGGTGTGCTGTTACCCCCACCCCCTCCCATCCTCAATCTCTTGCCTTCTTGCTCTCGATCTGTCCTCTCGCCCTTTCTTTCCCCTTCTCTCTCCATGTGCTCATGGCCGACCTCTTCTCTCTCTCTCTCTCTCTCTCTCTCTCTCTCTCTCTCTCTCTCTCTCTCTTCCTTTCTCTGTCTCTACTACCCTCTCAGCTCCCCTCCCCATGCCCTGAATAAACTGTATTTTATATTATACTGTCTTGAGGCTGGTACCTCACGGGGAAGGGGTGCCTCAGCATGGGCCTACTGAGACATCCCCTTCCCCCACACTTTACTGCATCTCCTCCAAACATATTCCCGTTTGCCTTATCTTTTTATAAAATACAACAACACACAGGAAGCAATCTTCCAACGAACACTCATTGCTTTCTGGGCAGCTGAATATAAAACAGCAACTCCAACAGCTCAAAGGTAAAACAAGTTCAAAACAGAAGACAAAATCCACCTTATTCTTAAAATACTATCACTTTTTTCTAGTATACATGTAAGAGAACAGACAAGAAAAACTAAGAGCAGCTAACACATGACTCTGCTGCTAGTTCAGAACTTAGACAAATCCAGGAACACAAAAACTGTTTGCAAATTCTGCAGGAGCACACAGCCAGACTGCAGGACTAGGTGGTATGGGTAGTCTCAAGAGAGATCTGTGCTGGCTTGCTACATTCCGGGAAGAAAGTTCCAAACAAAAACCACTCAGCAGGTGAATGTCTCTTAAACTATTCAGTGTCCCTGCTTTGCATAGACTATCTTAGAAAAACCACTCAGCTAGAAACATCACTGTTTCTACAAATTTGCAGATGAGAACAATGGGCTCCAGACAGTGAGTAAGTACCATGCCCAAGACCAAAAACCACAAGTGAGAGTCAAATCTGACTTTCCTTAGGAAATGTAAATAAAATAATCTACTTGGTATAGGTCAGCAAGTGTCAACACTAGCTTCTGCTATCAAAACTAAACAGACAGATGTGAAACTAGTGACTTCTTAGCTTCTTGAAGCCCATATGCACTTTGGACTAGTGGAACTTAGTCCATACTGTCGGGAAATTGCAAATAAAGATTTGTACACATTAAATCACCTGCTTTGTGAGATGTCAGGAAAGGCTTGGTATTAAGAATGGGCAGGAAACTGAACTTCAGATGTTGAAAAGTATTGTCATGGTTACATAATAAACAAAAACAAAATAGGTTTAAATAAAAATAAAGGGGGTGAAATCCAAGTTTTACCACTTGCATTTTCTCTAATTGAATCGTTCCTAGCACAATGTAATACTCCTGTCACTGCACAGCAAGGAGCATTAACCATGTAACAGCCAACAGCAATCACAGGCAGTCCTGAGAGTAAAGTCACCCATGATTACAAACACACTCAAATCCGCAATGCGGGAAGATTCACGATAGCCACTAGATGTGTTACAGTCACTTTTTTTTTTTTTTTTTTTTTTTTTTTTTTTTTTAACGTAAAAGAATTAGACAAATTTGGGATTGCAAAAATAAAAGCCAACATGACAAGCCTCAAAACACCTCTTTCAAAGCAGAACTTCAGGATTTCTCAGCGGCTCCTCTACGCTCTCTGGTCTTTACTACGCGGGCACTTGTAGGTGCCTTTTAAACCATGTATGGTAAGAAATAAACCCTCTAACCACTGGGCCATCTCTCCAGCAAAGGAACAGTCTTTTAAAAAGACTGTTGAGTTTACGTTCTACCAGCAGTCAAGTTTTCTATGTAACTATATTTAGCACGGCACTTTTTAAAACTCCAAAAGGAAATGACAGTCACTGTTGATTGGAGATCAATCAATGAGCTTGAACAAATGATTCAAGACAGGCTGTCTTTCCTTACCTAAGATGTTTCCTTCACCTTGGTCAGAAATGAAGAAATAAAACACAACACGTTGACTGGTGTCGCAGACAAATCAATGAAGGCCTATATGATCAGACGGAGATATAATGCTCGGTTTAATTTCTCCATTAAAGAATAATTAGGTGAACAAAGTGGCAACGGGATTGGCTCCTGGTTTGGATTATAAAACCCTGTCTGTCACTGCCTCCACTGTGCTCTCCCAAGCTCTGTGGATGGCAAGGGTAGACAAGCATTTCAATATAGTATTTTTGTCTTCTAACCTTTACAGAAAGCTGTGGGTGAGATTAACCTGTTTCCATGCTGAGACTGCCCCATGATCTCTTACAAAAAAATAAACAGGTGTGGACTGGTCACAATGGCCTCTGCCATTGTTAGCTTGGACAAAGAGACCCAATTTCAAAAGCATCAGGCAACATGGTCCCTAGGTCACAGACAGTATCTCTGTTGGGGTGCAGGCAACATTATTATAGGAGTCCATTATCCTGGATGCCATGATTTATCGGTCTGTCAAAAACAAGCTATTTCCAGCCTCCAAAATGGCCAGTCCACCTGGACCACGTGGGAGTCAGAGAACAACCAACTTGACAGCTGGAGGCAGCAGTCCACAGTGGATGCCCACCAGGCTGTTCTGGGGAGCCCTCTGAGACTCCTCTGGCTGCAGAGGTCACTGTCTCAGCACCAGGTCTATTCATCTGGCCAGATGGTTTATAATGAGTCACTTGAAACAGTCACTACACTTTGTGTCTTTTCTTTTCTTTCTTCTTTTAAGTACAGTAAGTCCTGTGTACTCTCCAACTTGAAGTCCGGTGGGTGCATAGGGAAGGGGGAAGGTCTCTGAGGAGCTACAGGAGCAGTGAATATGAGCAAAATACACCCTACAGTGCTCTCAAAGAACCAGTGATTCTGGGGAGGGCTGAGGATGCAGTCACCAGAGAGACAAATCTAAATACTGCTCCCTTCTCCGGTTCCACAGGGCTTGGTGGAGCTGCACTTCAGCTGCCCTGCCTCAGGCTGTCAGTCCTGACTTTGGCTCTAGGCCCTAGGCAGGGCCTTCTTCACGAGGGAATCCCCAGGTGGAGTTCAGAGTCTTTCTTGCACAATTGGAAAGATGGTCAGATAGTCCCTCAGTGGAGCCAGAAACAGACACTCTGGGAAGAGGCCCATAGTCCCTCAGTGGAGCCAGAAACAGACACTCTGGGAAGAGGCCCGAGGGAGATTGTTCACAGGTGTTTACAAGCCCTCCCCCATCTCTCTCTCTCTCCTCTTGTGTCTCTCTCTCTCTCTCTCTCTCTCTCTCTCTCTCTCTCTCTCTCTCTCTCTCTCTCTCACACACACACACACACACACACACACACACTCCCCCCCAGACACACACTCATTTTAACTGTACTGCCTTTATCAAAATTCAATTTCTTAGATACAGCTCTATCCCTACCTTACCTTTAACATTCAGTCAATACACTGGTAATAAAGGCATGCTTGACATAAACAGATGTGAAATAAACACACTAATGCCTGCATGAGCATGGGGGTCAGCTGTGGACAAGAGCCCCGCCTGGAGAGCAGCTGCTCTCCTCTGCTACCCCCAGGGTTATATGGAGGACGGGCAGGGTGTTTGAAGAGTAACGGGCAGGAACAGGAGAGGTACAAGGGAGACCGACCTGTGCGAGGGATATGTGGGAAGAGGGATTTTCTCCCCTTCTGATCCAAGAAACGCTTCTGTAAGCACTCGTTCCCCTTTCGTCCTGCACACTTGAAGCCCAGGAGGGAGGCCGCTCTTTGTTCTAGCTCATTGGCCACGCTTTCCTCGAGTCACAACAAGCGATCTTCAGTCTGCACCTTGGGTCACAAGGCACATGACCTGCACACTTCCCATCTGAACACCAGTGTCCACTGCCCTACTGTGGATTTTGATGGTCAGAAGCGAGATGAACACCATACAAGCACATCACCAGAAATGCTTTCTCTAAAATTACCCCAAACTAAATCTAATATATAATGTGTAATTTAAAAAGCAGAGAGCCCTGCTGTAGCAAGCCCATTTCTTGGCTGTAGTACCAGCACCCTGGCTGGGACAGGGTTCACTGTTCCGTTCTCCGTTCTCCCAGTTCTTCCTGCGGATAAGGAACAAATAAATAGCTTTCTTCAGTAACGTCAGCAATTCTGACCTACTAGCTCCTCCTCAGAAACTCTGGCTGGTTTTATTGGCCAGGCTAGAATTTAAACTTTGGGCAGGTGTGGTAAACCGCCCCACATGCCTGAGATACACAGGCATGTCTGAGCACATGTCTACTTTTGCTGGGCAGGGAAAAGCACTCCACATGAAGCAATGCTGTTCGCGCCAGGCCAGCCTGCTAACCCTGGGCTCTCCCAGCCTGCTAACCCTGGACTCTCCCAGCCTGCTAACCCTGGGCTCTCCCAGCCTGCTAACCCTGGACTCTCCCAGCCTGCTAACCCTGGGCTCTCCCAGCCTGCTAACGCTGGGCTCCCTCAGAACTGCGGCCCAAGCTCCAGAAGGAACAGCCATTTCCTTTCGAGGTAAAGCTAAGAGGAGGCAAAGCCAAGGACAGGACTGACTTAAAAATAATTTTAAGAGTTGTTATCTCCCCCTTTAAAAGTGATATTTATCACACATACATTAAAAAATATCTTAGCTATAAAACTACCCAAGCCAGAAATTCATAATTGTTTTTACTTTTTAAGTTCTAATATCCTACTTTTATACCATTCTTTTATCTAGAAAATCAGCTTGCTATTTCTATGAATGTAATTGATTTCTATGTAATGTGTTCAGAACTTGATTATATCGGAGGGACTACATTTAAAAAAATAAAGGTGGCATTCAGCTAGAGAAAAAGAGGTGAGCCCCATTTTGTCTGTAGCTAAGAGATGTAAGGACTGTTCTACATGTCGTTGTGTTTTACAGAATAATATGACAGTAAAGATGATGATACCAGGAACACAGCTGTATATTTTCCATTATTCCTTGTATTTCCAGGCATCAATACACTTCTTTATACTGGCCCCACCATACAGACACTAAACTATCATTCAACAAGTTTACTGATTAAACCTTCAACTGAAAGGCATCCCAGAATAAAACCAGTACAGTTCTGACCTACTAAAACATGGTCAAAAGCACTCACACGGAGACAGAGTGAGTGTGTGTGTTTTTGGGGGGGGTCCTCCCTACTGACTTGGTGTGGAAACTTGCAGGGGCAGAATGGAACTCTCCAAGGTTCAGCAGAAACCCAGGATGGCTGGGCAGGGTAGGAATGAATTCTGAAAGAACCACCAGCCCAGGCACCAATCAGTACGGGAGGGTAGGGATCTGCCGAGTTATCACACACCTGCCTCTTAGGGCTTTGAATGAACAAAAGCAGTTGCTACCAAACTCTGTCCCAACTGGGCACTGTACATAAGCATAAACAATACCCTGTTACCACTATTTTACTTTTATTACTTTATATTTCACTGAGAATTTGTCCTTCAATTCCAATTCTATCATAATAATAGAAAAAAAGGAAAGGAACTTAATTTTCACACATAATAGAACGTAACAGAGTATGTATCCAGCAAGGTGTATCGCAGCAAATGCTTGTCCAAGTCTTTTACATGTTTGGGTATACATGATGAAGTGGGCGGTTCATTGTTTCTTGTATTAATTGCTGCACAAGCATGCTCTTTCCCAGATTAGTTCCCAGCAGGTGCAAGTTCACGGCAGAGCATGATGTCAGTGCATTTAGAGTCCATCCTTCCAGACAGTGGGCTTTCCATCAGGTATACATGCACATACAGCTCTGGTCCTTTAAGCATTTTGCACACAAAAATATTAGACACTATTGCTGAGTTTTTTAAATCAAATACTTGAGATGATGATGTTTCTTTTTGAGACAGTGGAAGTCCATCGAACTCTTCCCTTTAAGGAAATTACTTTATCATTATAAATTAGTGTCTGTCCAGCTAGAATTTACAGTTCTCATTGAAGAAAAAAAGAAAATAACATAGAAAGGTTAATCAGACTTGAGCTTTGGTGGTGGTGGTGGTGGCGGCGGTTGTTATTATTTTGGTGGCTATGAGGTATCTTCAAAACATCCATCTATTCCTTCAGTGTCGTGGCTACAAGTAGCCATTTGAAAGCTCGAGCAATTACCAAAAACATAAAGAGAGATCCAAGGTCTCAAGCTTACAAGGGCAGTAGTAACAAGGAGGAGGGGGAGTAGTAAAGGGAGGAGAACGAGGTCACAGAAGCAAGAGGCTGAGGGAGGGCAAAATGCAATGGGACTCCTTACCAAGTGTGTCTCATTTTTTAATTTTAAAAATGTTAGATTTTAAATCAAATATCAAACACAGAGAAGTTGTACTGGTGCTTAACCAAGCGCTTCCCCCTACTGACTAGCATAAATGGTGTTGGGATATGACTTTCCACACTATTGAAGAGAAAAGCAATCAACAGCAACCAGCAGCTACAAACCTGCAACCTCCAACAATGATCTGCAACCTGCAACAGTGACCTGCATCTGCAACAGTGACCTGCACCTGCACCTGCACCAGTGACCTGCACCTGTGATCTGCAACAGTGGCCCGCCTCCAAAATACACCAGTGCAACAGTGGCACAGATGTTACAGGTGTGACCATCTGCCTTTTCATTGGACTTGAGGTCCACTCTCTGAGACAGAACCCATACCTGTCACTGCTAGAGTAGCTGAGAATAGGAGACTAGACAGGTCATAGGTGCAGAGGAAGAGCCACTACTATTATTCTGTTAGAGCAGTGCTCTCAACCTCCCTAATGCTGCAACCCTTTAATACAGTTCTTCACGCTGTGATGACCCACCCATAAAATTATTTCATTGCTACTTCATGACCACAATTTTACTACTCTTACAAATTGTAATGTAAATATCTGATATACAGGATATCTGATATGGGACTCCTGTGAAGGAGTCATTCAATTCCCAAAGAGACTGCAACCCACAGGTCGGGAACTGCTGTGCTACAGGAACACAGTGATGAAAAGATGACTACTGACACTCTGCTACATTCAGATCACCCCCTCATCCAAGCCTCATCAGAGCAGTGGATGGGAGTGAACAGAGACCCACAGTGAACAATGTGCAGTGAGAGACTTCAGAGCATTTAGTTCTACCTGGAATGTGTTCCTCAAACCTGTCCCCTCAAGGCTCAGGGATCTATGCAGAGGAGGAGACAGAAAGATCCTAAGAGCCAAATGTGAGAAATGACTCCAGAACAACAGGACTGATGCACATCTGAACTCACAGGGTTCAAGATAGATGGAGTCCCAGCTCTGAGAGCAAGAATGGACCCAGGTCCCACCCTAACCAAGAAGCTATATGCAATTGATACCTGCTGGCAATGGGGAAATTCGATTTCCTTTTCTCTTTTCTTTTTTCTTTTTTCCAATGTAGTTTCATTGAGCATAGCAACATTCCAGGGGGCAATCCCATGCACACCAGAAGTACCTGACCAACACAAAATGGGCTCTTTGGGTTTTCTGTTTGGCCCGAAGGGTGGGGTGGGACAGGGACTTACTATTTTGTTTAGCAAAAAAAGAGAAAAATATATTTTTGTCTTATTGGTCATTAGTTTGCCTGTTTTGATGGTCATTTTGTATTCTTGTATTTTGGGAGCTTAGAAGGAAGAGACATAATAGCACAATTGGGAGGGTGGTGAGGTAGGAGGCTCTGGGAAGAGTTGGGAGGAGGAAACATAATAAAATATAGTGTATGAAATTTAATACATTACATTCAAAAAAAAGTCTCCACTTTATGTTCTATCTCTGAGCTCAAACTCCCATAGTTTAAATATATTAAACAAAAAAAGGCAGCGTGTCCTTTTATTACGTGGACTACACAGTTTCGCTTCTGCATCTCCATGAATTTAAGTAAGAAGTCTTAGGTTTTTCAAAGAAACAAAGCTATTTAAAGTGAAAATAACCTTTAAATTGTTTTTATATTTTAAAATTAAATGATTACATCCTTTCCCCCTTTCTCATTCCTTCCTCCAGCCCTTCCCAAACAGCAACTAAAGACTCTTTGCACGACTAGCTCATTTTTGCTGAATTCAAATCTAAATTTTAATGGAACTTAGGAATATCAACCAACAGGAGGGCTGGGGGCACTGAGTGACGTGCCACTATAATAACCGCTGTGACTGAGGGAAATCAGAGCTGTTGCCCGTTCACCTTGAAGTAAAACCTTAACCAGCTGTGTTTTCTTTCAGGGTTTTCTCCAACCACAAAACAAGAAAGTGTCTAAGGGGCTTGAAAGGAAAAATCAAAGAAAAAGGACCGCAAAATGGCCCTCTTCCTTAGCACAATGATAAATGCCTGAACACCATGGTCACACAACTCACACGGGTCATCAAAAAGCTGGCACAAACGGGAAGGGTCTTCACTGGGGAAAGCTGGACATCCCAGGCCGGCTGCTTCACTCAACAATTGCCTCAGTGGGCTCAACCAAGTCTTAATCTTCCAACATTCATAAGCCGTAAACCTAGACAGGGCGCAGTGGTCAGAGCGTGAGGACGCAACCACGTGGTTTCACCTCCTCTCCCAAAAGTGGGTAATGCCCTTCTTAGAACCAGATGAAACAGCCAGTGGCAGAGGCATTTGTAAACTGCCATCCTTCCAATGCGGTTGACTGTTAATATAAGTACACTCACCTACATTAAGTGGGTTGTTAGACTTCAGTAAACTTATGGTTGTGCAGCTAACACTGCCACCCAGATCCTGAATGCCCGCATTGAGAGAGAAACGTTATAGGCAAATTAGTTCCTGTGGTGTTTAAGCAGGAATGATTCACAAATCATCAAAGACTCAGACAGCTTGACTCCCCCACTATTAAGAGGCGGTATTTGTGGATCAGAGGGTTCAGTGAGAGAGTCTTATCTGAACTGACTCTGACCAGCACTGAATGGCTGAAACTCAGTTGCTGTGATTGAATGAGACTCTATTCCTTGTCCCAAGTCTACTCAATTAGGTTCACTATATAAGAAAGCCTATATGGAGGTGTCCTCGTATAAGAAGACCAGAGTGGAGGCATCCTCAGATCAAAGCTGTTTTAACATGCACCACTCCCAATGTCCCCCCTTGTGACTTTATAATCAACCCCCTCTCCCATTCCTAGCCCAAAGTTATCAAAAAACTGCTTGTTTGTTCTCGTCTGCCTTCAGACCCTGGGCATGACGCTAAGGTTTGCCAAGACTGACATGTATCTACAGCTTCTTCCTTATTGCTGAATATTCGTTAATGCTATCAGTCCAATAGACCACATTTTGCTTCTCCCCTTCATCTGACGGCCATTTGATGGTTCCTGTTCTGGCTATTGGGAGCTTGGCTGGAGCATGTCTTTGTATGTCTGCATCAGAGCAGACCTAGCAGAGAAAGCGCTGCTTGTGGGTGAACTGTTTTCCAAAGGGATCACAATTCCATGTTTTCACAGTTAGTTACTTTCTCACAGTCCTTTCTCCACATCCTCAATCAACACTTGACACTGGCACAATGTTCTATATCCATTCTGTGAATTCCAGAAGGAGTGGAACAACAGGATACTGGAGCCCAGGACTACTGGGGCCTTGAAGAGGCTCACAGAAATGAATTTCTGAGGTTAAGAAAAATCTGTAGACTTTGACAATAGGTTTAGTTCACAGAATGTCATTGAAACTTACATCCAAAATATGAATCAATTAAGCTATATGTTAGTTGTGCAGCCATCTGAAGGAGGTATGTGCTTAAGACAGAATGTTTACAAGGTTAAACAACAGGTCTAAGGGAAGGTGAAAGTCTTCAGAGAAGCTCTTTATGACAGGAAGTAATCAAACTAGCTTCAGGAAGTCCCTGAAATGGACCAGATTCACTAGTTTCCTCCTTCCCTAAGAGTATGGAAACAGTAAAGTCAGCTGGCAAACAAGCCAAGCTGGAAAGAAGACTCCATAACAAAGCAAACTGCTGGAAGAAGGCAGAGCCAAGACGCCTAAAGGAGGATCAGCAGCAGAACTCCATGAAAGAAAACCCATCCAAGTTGCCTGGAAGAGGCTCTGACCAACAGAGTCACCTGGAAAGGACAATGTCCAACCTGAGCTACCTGCAGGCTATACCATGTGCTCCAGCTTTGGTGGGCTATTGTCACCTATGCTGGGGTTGGCTTTGGAGGTGCAATTGTCTGTGTCACTGTTTTTCCTGTAAGTAACCCCTCACCTATGTTCCTGTAAATAACTCCAATAAAACTCAATGATACGCTAAGTCATACTTTGATGGTATTTGTACTTTGGTCTGTTTTTAGTTCCCTATCTAGGGTGAGTAGAAGTGTGTGCTTTGTCTCCCCAAGAAAAGTCTGTCACACAACAATTTTGGGTTCAGTGCGGTTTTTGCTTCTTCTAAAGATAACTTCTAGAATACTAATATGTGCTGTGTTTTTAACAACATGGTATGAAAAATAATTTTAAAAATACCTTAGATATTATATGGAGAGTATTGTATAGTTTTCAAAGATAGCTGGAAGGTTCCTTTCCACACTCTTCCTTTTTTGAGACAGATGTAACCCTGGCTCTTCTCAAATTCACAGATCCACATGTGTCTCTGCCACCCGAGTGGTGGGAGGGTCCCAGAGCTTTCAAGGGTTTCTGCTCTGCCTTCAGCCAGTGTCAACCTCAGATACAAGAGCAATCTCCACCCTGAACAACTGCAGTGAAGACGCACTGGCTTCCTTCAGCTGCTGAGAAGCAGTTGGCTGGGTCGGTGTTTCTGAATCAAACAGTGGGCTGCTTCATCACACTGATGAATTCTCAATTCCTGTTCCTGTCTATCATGTATTCTGGCGTCCAAAGAACCTCCAGTCCACCAAAGGCAGCCAAGGACAGTGTGGGAAGACAGTCTGTCAATACCCCCAGCACTCAGGCTAAAGGCACACTTCCTGCAGCTGCAACTGCCACAAGGCGGCCTTTGGATGTCCTGACGACAGACACCACCTTCGCAACTTCGTCTGTCTCTGTGTATTTCCCTTTGCGCCACCAACATCCACATCTAACTCTACTCCAGCCAGGATAAATACAGGCAAAGGAGCTTGAGAGTGAGGATCAGGATGAGGGGGCACCACAGCCCTCAGATCTGAAGCCTGACAACCCCCAACAAATCATTTCTAACACACAACACACACGGCAGCAGAGACAGGATCCACAGAGTAACCCAGTGTGCCCAGTGTGTGCTCTTCCAATCTCCACTGTACAGCATGGTGGAGGTGGAGAAGTGCAGCGGTGCCTTAGGGTTGGTGGCTCTATGTTGAACTAGGGACCCTGTTACTTTGTAGTCACTATCCTGTTTTTGTCCCTGAAAGTCTGGCATGTCACTAAGGACAAGACAGAGCACCTGACAGCACAGTACCCACAATCTTCTTTCAGCGATGGCCTGTCTTCATTGGATCACTCCGCATTCATGTTTTAACTACTGGATTAAATGGAGATATTTCACTGTGCCCAAGTAAGCACTCCCAGGCTGTGGCTTGCTCTACACTGGCCATCAAAGCTAATCTGCTCACAGTAATTGTGAGCTTGTCGCTAAGCTGCCAGTCGTCATGAATACCCAGATAACTTACAGAAGAGCAGGGTCACGCCCTTCCATGGAAGGGAACCCCAAGCAGCTGGCAACAGAGAACCTGCCTTCCAGACCCACTCTGCAGTGTGAGGACAGACTGGCTGGTGCCTTCAAAGTCAATATTTTCAAGGAGAAATGTGGCGGTCACACTATCACGGATGATGCCCTCTTGGTTTTAAGCAAGACAAAGAGTTCTAAACAAGCAAGATCTCCAAGAATAAAAAGCTGGCTGGCCTTTAATAGTCTGTCGCTATTGACAAGTTTGAGCACTTTTACCAAGGTTCGCAGCTGTCCAACATACCCATCAAAGATCTGAAAAAGGGTTGTTGGTCTTTATACATGTACTGCTCGTCTTACTTTCTTACTTTAAAGCGTTCCTGATAAGTTCTGAGGCATCATGTAATAGCAAAACAGGAAACAGAGGAAGTCTCCCTGTAGCAGTCTGAATGGGAATGGTCCCTGTAGACAGACCTAAGTGTTTGGTTCCCAGTTGGCGGAATTGTTTGGGAAGGATTAGGAGGTATGGCCTTGTGGGAGGAGGTGTGTCCCTGGGGTGGGCTTTGAGGTTTCCTCCTAACACCCCTGGTTGTTGTCTCAATCCGTAAACACACTCAGCCACCACTCTAGTGCTACATTTCCCTGCTTGTCACCGTGTTTCCCATCATGATGGGCATGGAACCAATCTTCTGAAATTGTAAGCAACCCCTCAATGAAATGCTTTCTTTTATAGTTGCCTCGGTCATGGTATCTCTTCACAGTAGAAGGGAAGTAACTAAGACACCCCCCTATCATCACGGGGCTGATGACCACTTTCCCTCATGAATCCTGGATGCCACTGTTTCTCCTTGTGTTTTTCCAACAGACACCAGCCCACACTTCCCCGCTCAGTGAGGAGGCCCCTTCTGCAGAGGACAGGATCTGTCCCTCTGAGGCTTAGTCACTGAAGCCCACTGGGACTCACTTTACATGATGAGGACACTGAGCAGTCTCAGACAGCTGTGTTTTTTTTTTTTTTTTAAGACCATTTCTAGTCTTTACTACTTTCAATTCGAAAACTATAAAAAGGAAATTTAATAAAGCGTACAGGTACTAAAAAGATCACCTCACTTTGTATTCCATTAGGTATAAATCCAGAGAAACAATCGCCGTTGTGTGTGGTTGCAAAGACTACACTGAGAACTGGGCATCTGCCAGGCATCTGAGCAGTGCTAGGGAGGCAGATGATTCTGGGGACGCGAAGGCAGCTTTGTTTTCTTTTCTACTTGCCTTTTTACAACTGTGCAAAATGAAGAGTCTAGCCTCCTTACCAGTGACCTTCTAAGAAACCCGAGGAGGCCAAACGGATGCCAATGTCTTAGAGGAAAAGCACTGCCAGGATGAAGACTCTCTCTCCAGAGCCGGTAAAAGCCTGTGGCACAGGCTCTGGAAACCTTTCCTTCCATGGACTATTATTCTTTAAGAATGTTAGAATTTGAGAAATACGTGATCCCACGCCTAGAGAAGAGAGCAAAAGAGTCAAGTGTTTCCAGCCTTTAACAAGAGGGTAAGAGCATGTGGTTCATGGATTCAATCCAGGTCCAGGGAAGCCGAGGCAGGAGGACTGCTGGGAGTCTAGAACTAGTCTGGGCTAGTCAATTCCATGACAACCTGGACTATAAAGTAAGATTCCGTGCTTAAAAACAAATAACAGCAAGAACTGTTATGACTGGGATGATTTGAATGAGAAATGTCCCCCATAGTCTCATGTCCAGAGAAACATACCCAGAACAGTGGCCACTGGGACCCTACGATACAGCTGTTCATTCTGTACATTCCACAGCTCCCCATACTAGCTGCATTCTCTCCTATGTCTGTCTGAACTCATTCTAACAGACCTGATCTAGCCTGCAGCCTGACCCCTGCTTCTCTCTTCTCTTCTCTTCTCTCTCTCTCTCTCTCTCTCTCTCTCTCTCTCTCTCTCTCTCCCAGTCCCACTCTCACCCCTGCCGCTGCCAGTTTGTCCTTGCTGGCACAGGGACAGCATTGTAGAAGGCAGCCCTTAGGGAATGGTCTGGGGCAACGTGAAGCGCGCCTCATGATGCCAACTGAAAATCCCAGTCACAAGGGCAGCAGAGCTTTAGCAAATTCACTTTGGGCAAAGAAGCAAGAAGAAGCAGAAAGCGAATGAGAAATGGCCACAAGCACACAAAATGCCAACGGCCCAACGCGCTTCTCCGGTCTCATCCGACTAAGCTCCCAGGGACACCTCTGCAAGTGGAACTGGTCCTCAGCAGCAGAATTGTAGCTACTGAGGAGGGAGCTGCTTCTACTAGCTGAAAGCTGTTCGTCCCTGGAATTTTCAAACAATAGGCTTATTAAATCATTAAAAAAAGGAATAATATTTTCTTTGAAGAAAGATAAATAGCTTAATGCCTTTTAAAAGAGAGGTGTCAATCAGAAGATTATTTAGCAATTCTTTCTTAATAATTTGAAACCTAATTTTTCCCCCAAAGCAAAGGCAAATTCTTTCATTATAAATAGCTCTGCACTGCCTTTTGTGGAACATGGACATGAAATACTTGGCTTGAGAAGCCTTCCAAGATAAGATGTCTGGAGATGAGCTGTAACAACTACGACTCAAACGGACTTTATTCTCACCAGAAGCACTATAGACCAGCTATGTTGAGCAGATCTATCCGGAGGCTTTCTGGCATGAGTCCCAAGATGAAGGGTAAGATGCTAGGTGAGTGAAGAATGATCAGGTTACAAGTGCAGGTGGCCCTTGGACGTGAGTTCAGCCCTGAGTACACTTGGAGCTTGGCTGAAGGACGTGGCGGAGCTAAGGTTTACACAGCCCAGGCACCGTGCAATGCACAGGTCCTCACGCCAATGTGCGATGCTAGATTAGAGTCACCCTAGCAGTGCACCCAGCACAACAACTTCTTCAGAACCCCAACTCTCACTGTTCTAGCTCCTGAGGAAGTCTGTGGCGGGGCTTTCCTATGGCTGAGGTGAAATGTTAGCACTTTAAATGAATTAACCTGTTAAATGAAAGGCTTCAAAGATTATCTGAACTCTCTGTCCTTCCATCTCTAAAATCAACAAATTTAAAAAATTTCTATTCTGCAATTAGCACAGTTAAGTGCTAGGCCAAGAGAGAAAGACGCTGCATGGGGAAGGAAATGAGTACAATGTCCTAGGTTTAAAGACCTTGTTACAGGGCTGGAGAGATAGCTTAGTGGTTAAGAACACTGGGTGTTCTTCCAAAGGACCAGGTTCAATTCCCAGCATGCACATGGCAGCTCACAACTGTCAGTAATTCTAGCTCCAGGGGATCTGACACTCTCATACAGACATACAGGCAGGCAAAACACCAATATACATAAATAAATCATTTTTAAAAATCATGTTAGAAGGAAGAAGACAGATTCTCCAATTTTTGAGATAAGCTACATAAAGCATTCATATTTACAGAAAGAACTCTAAAAGTGTATGTCAAAATCATAAGATCATCAAAGGATATCTTTTCTTATTTTGTCTAAACCCCCATGATATGCGTTGTAAGACAGTTCTCCATAGCCCTCATGTCAGCACATTGCCCAAGCAGAGACACTATCTGCTTACATTGTCATTACTGGGTTCTAGTGAGTACACAAAGAGACAGTGTCTTCCTCCAGATCACAGGGTTTGTTTACAGCCTTGGAACATAGGCTCCCTTCAAAAATAAAAGCAAGCAGGCAAACTTCAGCATTAAAAACTAGACTAAGTTCAGGATCCCTTATTGCAGCACAACCCACAGGGCATGAAAATGTCAACTGGGCTTCCATTCCACCAGTGGGAATTGGGGCTTAGAGGATTGTGGGTGTTACCATGACTACGACTACTCCCATGAGTAGCAAAGTCCTCTGTTTGTAACTCAGGAGTCTCACACCTTACTGCCAGCAAATCCAAGCAGACTGTTATTGCAGAAGGAAGAAAGGAAGAAAAAGTTAAAAAATATCCCAGTCCTTAAGTAATATATGTTTCTGTTGCCATCTAAGATGCTTATACCTGGCTAGAGACAGGCTTCGAAGCATGCACCAAAAGCCCTGACTATTGCTATAACTGCTTAGGAGTGACTGCAAGTTCTCTTTAAAGACAGGGGAGAAAAGAGAAAGAAATATGCACCAAGAGGACTCTTATTGCTACAAGACAGCCTGAACCAGGCAATGGGTAGTCTAATTCTCCCCGAGGGGCTGCTCTGAGCAGACTGCTGTACTAAAAGCTGAGAGTAGAGACGAAATCAGGACAGACAGGAAGCACCTGGATGCACACCATAATTACCCAGCAAGTGCGACAAGCCAGCACCAGGTGCTCTGGGGGCAGACGAGGGGTCCAAGCCAAGTGGGAGAGACTAGGAAGGCTCCCCTGGTTTTCTAAGTATGTTAGCTAGCCACATGCCACACAACTTTATCCTCCTCATGTGCTCGCCTTCATGCTGAGAAGTCTTCAAGTTCCAATAATCAGCACAAACCTACTGGATCTCCATTCAGTCAATAATACCACGAGCCTCACAATCACAGGCAACAGTGAAGTTACACAATGGACGCTAGAGATTCCGTAACTATGACCTAACAGGAAAACAGTTCTGTCACCTGAAACTATGGCCAAGGAGCCTTCATGACTTTGGGAAATAAAGCCTTGCAGTATGCACTAATGATGAACAGATGCTATGTCAAGCCTCAGGCTTCTGGCCAGTTCACATAAAACTCTGACGCTGGAAGACAGCTAACAAACAAACAAAGAAACAAACAAAGACAGTAATCTTTCGAGGAACTCTGGACTCATGGCCAGAACATGAGTCTCACAAACTCTGTGACTTTGGGAAACTCACGTAACCTCCCAGACAGCAGACAATTCAAGTGGAGTCAGAAATGCTTGAACCATGGTATTATGAGTGTCTAACTTTTAAGCACACATTAATTCTGTCGAGCCATTAGACTTGCAATTCATGTGTAAGTGTCCTGAAAAACATGCATGTTTCCAACTGACAGGCACAGATATATGTGGTCACTCATGCGGCTTAGAAGCATTTGATTCCCAGTCACAGAGCATCTTCACTAAGAGCTCAGGAAGCGTCTTTTCCTTAATATAAGAAACATAAATAATCAATGGCCAATACTAAAACGAAGGGAAAAGAATCCTAGTAGTATTCCAACCCAAACATATCAGTAATACTTGCTTTGGGTTTGTAAGTCTTAAATGGACACAAACAGCGACATTTGGGTAGAACCTGGTGAAACACCACCTCCAGATCCTCCTATCCCCAACTCAAACCACACAGGCACAAAGGCAAAAGCCGTACGTAGAAGACCGGAAGAGTATCATACATGGACATTTAACAACTGAGCCTTCTATAGCAACGTCAGCAGCATGGCTATACAGTAATTGAAACAGTAAATAAGGGCCCGTGAGCCTATTCTGCAGGAAGTAACTCAACAAGAAGCTGTTTATCTCGGAGTGCAACGTAACAGAATTAGAGTAAATGAAGGAATTTTTTTAAAGTATCTGATAAACATGATGGGAACAACTGTTGAAGGCAAGAATCATCAGCGGGTATAAAGAGGCAAAGCTGAAAAGTAAGACACATGTACATCCCCCCCATAAGTCCCCATAGGAAATCTTGAAGAGGAAAATTAAAATTTTCCAATCATGTTGGTAACTACCACTTAACTATATGACATAAAAGTATGCAAAAGTTAGACATAACTGATATAAAAACTGATATTAATGATGTTAACAACTCTGGTAAAATGGCAACATTTGGAAAATCTGGGTAAAGGTATATAAGATTTTCATTTGGTTTGACTCACCATGTTTTTGCAAGTCTGAAGTTATCTCAAAATAAAAAGCTAAAACTGTTTATTGTGTGTGAGTATATATGTACATATGACAGAAAACCTGTGCAACAACACATCTAAAACACTGTAAGACTGTGCAGGTTGAATCCAGAAACACTTGGGACCAGAATGTGTCATATTTCTTTGTTTTCCAGGTTTTGGACTATTTACACATCCATGGTGAGATTTCTTAGGAGTGAGGAGTCAGGTCTAAAGGTAACGGTAATCGTTTATCTTCCCTTGTACTGTTTTGACTGTGAGCTGTCACATGACATCAGGTGTGCATAGCGCTCTCACAGGGCACCATCCCATCAGCACTCAGAAGCATTTCACATTCAAGATTCCTGCATTAGAGCGTCCAGGCTGCACACAATTCCTGCTGAGTGTGTCCTATGTCATCTAACACACCAACGCTGCCACCTCTGTCCTAAATGCTCAGACATGTGCCTTTTATTTCTGCAGAATCCCTAAAAGGACATCATCCATTGAAATACTCATTTCAGTTAAATGTCAGAACCAAGTTCCTAGATGGACTACATTAGAGATATGGCCACAGCAGTCTAGCACTGACTTTAACTGAGTTTAACAATGTATCATCTCTTGAGCTCACCCTTCTCCCCACTCCACAATGAAACACCTGCAGAGCAGCAAAGAAACCAGTTACTCCAATGTCCTTTAGACTCCAAACCAAAGACTGCATTACCATCTGCATTATTACTTCCACCCATGCTCCTAACAAATAAAACCATAAACACAATGGAAGAACGAGCCACCTCTCTCACACTTACAGACCTGTGCCTAGATGCAGGAACAGTGGGGCTCCGGACCATGTGCCACAAAGCATCTAAGGAACTTCTATAAGTAGAAAAGTACTCAGTAGTGGCAATGTTACTGGCTGGGTTTACAACACGGGGATGCTTAATATTTAAGTAAACAAATCTAGATTCCCTGAGCCTAGAGGACTCAGTCAGGTGTATATCTGAGACATTAAAGGTAACCCTGGCTATAGCATAAGGAGACTACAGTGGCAGGGTCTGAGCCCTGCAATACGTACTAACAGCACACAGCCACGGCTACATCCAGGAGTCCTTAGCACCAGCAGCAGCAAGTGATGAATTTGTGGAAGCTCCAAGACCGTGTTACAGTGTTTACATGCAGTCTCACACAAACTGACCGCGAAAACACGTGGAAATAATTAAAAGATGTCCTTCCAATATGGCATTCTCTGAAAGCTGAGGACAGAAAGTTCACAGGGTGGTAAGAGATTATCTTCTGAACTGCCCAACTGCCTGAGCATTCTCTGCACACCATTGTGGTGTGCAATGATGGGTGGGCGCTTGCCTACGATGCACAGAGCTCTAAGGTGGATGTAAAAATAAGAAAAACAAAATCCTCAAAAGGGCAGTTAAACTTAAAAATCGTTTTATCTATACATATGTACCGATAGGTAAACTTTTCCTCAAGCAGAAAACAGAAGCAATGTGCAATTGTTCTAGAAACTGTTTGCTTGCCTTTCCAGTGAGCATCCCTCTGTGTCACAACATATGTTTATGTAGCTCTCCAGCAGATAACATCGCCTGAAGGCTGTATCCAAGTATTCAAATTAGAGGCACACATCACAACAAAGCTCAAAACTGCCCTCTCGAAAAGCTGCCCAGGAAGCCGGTTTTCAGAAACCCTTTCCACATACACACCCTCACGGTTGCCCACAGGCTTCCTCCGTGTACCTGCCAGCAGACTCCACTTCACCCCAGCCACCAGCAGAAAGCTGGAAAGATTTCTGCAAAGAACCACAGTTCTCCAAATCACAAGCTGGTGAGAAGAACCATGTGACGTATTTGGCATTTCCTCCTTGGCGATGATCAATACTTTATCTTTAGAGTAAACCAAGTCTCACAACATCACCTATGACTTGTATGTGATCAGAAAAGCCAATCACGCTGGAACCCTCATACTTGGGAGGCTGAAGCAAGAGGAATTACTGCAGGTTTGAGCCGGGCTGTGCTATACACTGAGCTTGAGACCAACATGGACAGGAAGACTGTTTAAGACAAAACAAAAAAAAAAAGAACAGTAACAACGATGGTGATGATGGTGGTGGTGATGATGATGATGATAAACCAATCGATTAATACAATACTATAGGTGCATTTTTTTTTTCTTAAAGGAAATCCAAATTTAGCCCAGAAGATAGGGATGTCTTCACAGAACTAAGTTACTAAGTTCAGTTAACAGGACCTCGATGAAGCTGCTTTACTGTTTTGGTTATTTGGTTATTGTGCTTCATATCAAACCTGAGGTACCTTGCACACGGTGAGCTTCAGACTCAGCCTTGGTGTGTTCCTTCCACTAAGCAGGCTGTGGACACTTCTGTCTTATTCAAGGCTGTCCGGTTAATGGTCTGAGCAAGCTTGGATTATACACTTTACCAACAGCCTTACTGGCAGTTAGTCTATGCTGTCCCAGCATAATAAACAACAACACAACTTCATTCAGAAATAATCTGTACACTAATTATTTAGAAGCCTACTTTAGATTTCCAAGAAGTTGCTGACAGAAGATCGCTTCTATTTAAATGAGATAAGGTATAAGATAATCCTTCCTTTATCTCAGGGACATGTGACAAAATCCCCGAAATGGTATGGAACCCAAGATAGATGGAACACTAGACACATGCTCTGTGCTATACTAACAGTCATTCTTATAACCAACATGGCTACCAAGTGGTAACCAGGCAGGTAATGTATCCAGCAGATACACTGTGTTGTGCCCAGCAGATACACTGCAATGTACAGATCCACTGGAAGGAAAGCTGAGCCACAGATTCTTCAGAGCAGGGGCATCAATGTGCTTCTATCACACTACCCAGAAAGATGTGCAAAGGAAAATAGGAATCATAGCCAGGCAGCTGGATCTCCATGAATTCCAGGCCAGAGTGGTCTACTCAGTGAAGTCCAGGACAGCTAGAGCTACACAGTGAAACCTTGTCTCAAAAGGGGGGGGCGAGAAAAGGGGATGGAAGGAAGTCAGGAGGATAGATTCTCTGCTTTCAGAATTTTCCACTTAAGATTTTCAGATCACCGCTGACTTTAAGTAAAGCATACCAGGGAATGAGAAGAACAGACATCTCCTGACGAAGGGAAGTACTGTGCATCTCAAACACAAGCACTCTCTTTTGTAGCCCCCACCTGCCTCTGCTACAGATCACATGCCTCACTCTATCTGCACACTTGCTTTTCCACATTTAGACACAATCACATCCCTGGAATGAGCCACTTTTTAGGGCTAGATCACAAAGCTAGCTCCTGGAAACAGCAAAACCATGTGGTTCAGAACCAAAACATCCCTGGCTGGAAGACTTGCATAATCTAAGAAAGCATTATCAATTACATTCTAAGTGTTAACACAGTATTAAGATGCATCAATAGACTGCTTTGTTTATTCTAAAAACAATGGTAAAAGAATTTTCACTGTATGTACACTACACAGTCATTAAGATATTTTTAACTAATTTTTATTAGTTCCTAAAACATTCATTTAAATATTTGTGAATGTAAAATGCAACACAGGCACACACACAGGAACTAGCCAGATTCCAGCCATGTAATGCACTGCTCTCCTGTGGAGGGCTATAAAGAGACTCAGAGGACAGGTTACTTCAGAGGCTATAAAGTTCTCCCAAGCAGTGCCCCTTCAGAGAACATGCTGTGTTAGTTATTAATTATATATGTATCAATCTCAGGGGGACAGGTACTGTTACCTAGCATATGAGGAAATCCTGCAAGCACTTTTGTAGATATCATCCGATTGAATGACTATGTAACAGGGCTACCCACTTCTTTTTAAAAGCCACAGGTGTTCAACGACCGCATGTGTGTAAGTCTGTCCCCAGACACTTCTCCACAGACTTCGCCAGGCATTCACTTGCTCTAGAAATCTTTAAGATTTGATGAGTCCTGCTAAAATATAGCACAATCCGAAGACCTCAAGTCATCCCCTGAACATCCGAACAAGTGTGCGAATGAATGAAACAGGACAGAGACAGTGAGATAATGAAGTATTTATCCTAAGGCTTCCTGCACCCGCATCACTTAACTGACAGGAACTGATTAGCTACAAACTTCAGTGGGCAAAGGTACGTGTGCCTGAGTAAGATCCGGTGGTACAAGCTTCTAATCATAGCACCAGAGGCCAGTGTTGTAGGGTTTCTATTGCAGGGATAAAACACCGTGACCAAAGGCAAGTTGGGAAGGAAAAGAGATTTTTCGGTTTATAGTTCCATATCACAGTCCGTCACTACGGGAAGTCAGAGCAGGGACTCAAGCAGGGAAGCAGAGGCTGACAGAGGGGTGCTGCTTACTGGCTTGCTCCTCAAGCTTGCTCAGCCTGTAGTCTTAGCACCACTAGCCCAGGAAGCTGACCAGCACACAGAGGCAAGAGGATCACTTGTGTTTAGAAAGATGAGATCAGAATAACAACACAGGAAAACAGACTCCACAGACCCTGTCTTAACACAGAACAAAAGAAGCATCAGGAAGACAACAGAAAGAGCAGAAGACTGAGGGGAAGACTGGCTTCCCATGGCCAACTCCACTGCCTCCACACTGAGCTGACTCAGACCACTGACAGAAACAGATTTCTCGTACCCACTCATATTTTGTAAACGATCTCTTTTTTTTTTTTTTTTTTTTTTTTGGTTTTTTTTTTTTGGTTTTTTTCGAGACAGGGTTTCTCTGTATAGCCTTGGCTGTCCTGGAACTCACTCTGTAGACCAGGCTGGCCTCGAACTCAGAAATCCGCCTGCCTCTGCCTCCCAAGTGCTGGGATTAAAGGCGTGCGCCACCACTGCCCGACGTAAATGATCTCTTCTGATCATTTAGCAAAGAGGTATACCAAAAGTATGTTTTTAAAAAATATTTGTCTAACTGCTTTTTTTTTTTTTTTTTTTTTTTTTTTTTGTCAATATGGCACAGCTAGAGTCACCTGGGAAGAGGGAATCTCAGGTGAGAACCCCAGTTGCCCGCTGGCCTGTGGGCAACTCTGTGGGGTAATCTCCTTGACTGATAATCATTGTGAGAGGGCCCAGCTCACTGTGGGCAATACCAGCCCTGGAAGTGGCTCTGGGTTGTATATTTAAAAAGCAGGCTGAGAAAGCCATGAAGAGCAGGCCAGGAAGCAGCGCTCCTCCACAGGCTCTGCTGCAGCTTCAGCCTCCAGACGTTCCTGCCCTGACTTCCCTTCATGACACACTGTAAGCTGTAAAATGAAATAAACCTCTTCCTTGGCACATTGTTATTGGTCAGTGTTTTGACACAGCAACAGAAACCAAATCAGAGAGTGCTGGATTTCTATGGACAGCATCTTCGTTGGCTTTCCTCATTGTCTGAATCTGACATCACCCCTGTAGTTAGCTTGGGCCCATGGTCTAGACTGGGTTTGCCACTAGCTGGATAGTCCCCCAGCCAGTCTTAGTCCTGACTTGGAACCTCAGGAGAACTATGAATTAGCAATGGCTGGGGGCAGGGGACACCCACCTTGGAACAGGGTTCTCATACTTCTATTCCAAAATAGCAGCCTGCACCTGACCAAATGCCAAGAACTCTCCATGGATCAGTTCTCTGTATAAACTGACCTGCTAGATATGACAGCAGCAGCTCCTGGCTGCCTACCATCCCAAATGAGGTGAGGCCTATTAGAGCTAAAACTGGCTGAGAGGTGAGGCAAAAAAAAAAAAATCCATAAAGCACAAAAATGAGTTGACTATGCTCATACGTGAACTCAGTAACTTGGTTATGCCTGACATCTCAGACAAGGATCAGCCTGAATTATCCCCATGCAAATTCTCACTGTGTAACACAGCCACACTTCAGGGTTCTCAGGATCATCTCTCTATCCCCAACCTATTTCTAAAGAAATACTGCACTTACCTAAGGGGAAGAAAAGATTTTAAACATCTCCCTTGTAGTCAGGGTGGTGATTTTATTGTGAATTCAATAGACATAGCATTTAAGGTGTCATACCAGGCACCTTGTCAAAGCACTGCAGAAGAAGCCTCAACCTTGGGGGTGCTCCAAAGCAGGAATGCACCAAGATCATCACAAGGCTTGGGTTTCTCATGGGCTAATTAACACTAGACACATTTTACAATAATATCACGACATACTTAAAACTAAAAATAGAATTAAATATATTGAAAAAGTAATGTGACATTGTAATCCTTGCCAAACCAGCAAATTGTGATTATTCCATGGGAAAACCATGGCCAAACTCAGAACTGACATTGAAGAATTATTCGTGGAAAAAGATTTTCAGTAGAGTGAGTTACAGCTCAGCTGCTGAGTAAGTCTCTAATGTGCACGGCACTGCTCAGGCCTGTCAAGGTGGGCGGGCATTCAAAGCTCTTCAGCTTGAGCTACATCACTGGACCCAAAAATCTCCAGGGCAAGAAGCACAGACTTGACAGACCAACATGGGATTCACTCCCTAGAACAAACATGGAACTGGTAAGGGAGGAAACACAACAGAACCACAAGCTACGCCATCGGTGGGGCTGGCGTGTCCTTCCAGCACTTATTTGTGGGTTAACAATAATGAGGCACCTAAAAAAAGAGAGAGAAAATTAAGAAAAAATGTTGCACCGGGTGGTGGCACACACCATTGGTCCCAGCACGAGGGAAGCAGAGGCAGGAACATCTCAGAGGTCCAGGATAGCCAGGGCTACACAGAGAAACCCTGCCTCAAAAAACCACCTGAAGAAAAACAGGGAAGGAGGGAGGGAGGGAGGAAGGGAGGGAGGGAGCAAGGGAGGGAGGGAGGGAGGGAGGAGGGAAGGAGGGAAGGAAGGAAGGAGGGAAGGAGGGAAGGAGGGAGGGGAAGAGGGAGGGAAGGAGGGAGGGAGGGAGGGAGGGAGGGAAGGAAGGAGGGAAGGAGGGAGGGAAGGAAGAAGGGAAGGAGGGAGGGAAGGAAGGAGGGAAGGAGGGAGGGAAGGAGGGAGGGAAGGAGGGAGGGAGGACATTAAAAAGTAAAAATGCTTTTCATATTACCGTTGAAAATGGGAGTGGGTCTGATTCATAAGCTATACACGGTCCATATTTACGTACACTCATGCCTGCCACTGTGAAATTCAGTGTTAATTTAAGCTAAGTGGTTCAAAGTGTTACAGGAACCAAGGCTCACAGCATCCTGTCCCTTAAGCAAGTCTAGAGGCTTCTCAGCCAAGCTCTCCACGCCTGCTTCCTTCAGTGTAACATGGGGATAAATAAGGCAAGAAGGCATCAGGGTCAGCAGCCGCCCCGGTGACTGTAAGAGCCCCTGAAACACACACCACTTACAGAACCCCAACTCGAAGTTTGTCCTTTCACAAAATGCTTTTTTTTTTTAAATTGGGGGCAGGAGAAGGGGCGGTTGGCAACCTTCATAGTTAGAGCACTGGGGATTTTACAAAGTCTGCATCTGTAAAGAAGAAGTGTCAAGATCCTTGGGATAGACCCCACCTCCTAACAGAGGGGAGTTTCAGCCAGCTCAGCCTCAGACAAATGAAACCTCCAGCGGGGCAAGCGCACAGATCCCTGAAATTTCTTCCTCCTTCCCCAAGCCTCTTCCTGCCATGGTTTCTCAAGTCAGAAGCCTCCCAAATCAACAAGTCTGTCTCACAAGCTAGCTACCCCTCCAAACACTTCCCCGGCACAAGCATAGTGTTGCCTGCTCCCCAGTGGGCATTCTATGCAGAACCCACTGAAAACAGAAGTGTAAATGCCAAAGGTCACTGTATTACCATTTAAGAAGTCCAGATAGGCTGCAGCTCAGGTGGGGCTGCCAAAGCTGAGGGAGGCCACTGAGCACTGGTTTTGTCAGGTACCCTGTGAGCCAATCACCCGCCACAGACCACACTATGAGAAAGAGCTAATCTAAGAAGCCCACAACAAAGCCTCGAGGGGTAGCAACACTGTCTCCGAGGTCCAACCACCAACAAAACTTGCTTCCTGCAAGTCTTTACTCCCTTGTTAAGTGTGGGCTGGGTATGAGATTTGGAGTCTTTGTTGACAGTAAGAGAGCCATTTAGAATAAGGAGAGAGGGTAGGAGGTATGTCCCAGTACTGAGATCAACTTAATTGTATCTGTAATAAAGAGAGACCAAAGCTATCACTCCTCCAAGCTCCCCAATCCATCACCACAGGCTGCTTCGGCCAAGAATCTTTACCTTACAATTTTCCTATGTTTACATTTCTCGGGGTTATTATGCAGTTGTGTTCAGTCTATCATGCTTAAGTATTGCTAGACATTAATATGAGACTTCAAATAAACATGGACTTAAGCCACATGAAAATGGTATGACAAAACCACGAGGCAGTGCGCAGCTCCTGTCATTAGGAATTAAGGACTGTCTTATCCAGAACTAAATGCAAATAAACCCAACGGTTGTCTAGGTGGAGCTGAGCCTGCTTGTCCCCCATGGGTGTCCCTCTCCCAGCCCACCCCGGGCAAGGCCTCTAAAGGCATCAACCAGGATGCTCCCATGGGGTACCAAGGATCCAGCCTTCCACTCAATTTCAAAGAAGTCCAAATTTAGACTGTGCTCTGGAACAAAGTGAAAAACTATCTTGAAGCATGTTTTTATAGTTCTTTAATATCCACTGGATGACTCACAGTTATGTATCACAGAGGCCAGGTACTTTTATTTCTAAAAAAGGAATCTGTTTGAGCGTCAGGGAGGCCAGTCTGGAGCATGAATGCCTGGTGACCAGGCAAGGAAAACATGGGCCCAGCCGGCTTCTCCAGCTCAGGCCAAGTGGTCTTAAAGACTAAGGGCTAGTTAAAAATGCCACACTTGATTGAGGTTACAGCTTCTTTTCCAGTGGTCTCATGAATCTCTTCAACATTTAAACACTACTCCATGGTGCTAATTAGGCTTGCCTCTTGAAACTCTGTTTTACAAGTTATTCAAAACACCCTGGCACCAAGCTGCCTAGAAAAATATTTTGAAACTATTTACTATGGCAGAACCAGGAGTCAGTTCCAACAGTTCTTCACAGACTGAGGACTTCAAAGGAGAGAAAGTCTTCTGTTGACTTTTATTAAGGATGTCAATTAAAGGTTGAGAAACTACACACACACACACACACACACACACACACACACACACACACAGCCTCCTACCTACCTCCAGTCATGGGTCTGTCCAATTGGTGTTCAAAGATCACCATATAAGTTGGCTACTTCATTTTACAAATGACAGAAAGCAACCCATTTGTAAGAGAGGCAATCGGATCTGAGTCTACAGCTACACTGTCTATAGAGACACTGTTTTCTAACTTCCCAGTCTGTCTTAGTCTGTCATAATATCCCAAGTACAGCACGCCAAATATAAACACAACACCAGCAGAAAGCAATCTAAAGAATTACAGACAAGTCTTATACACTGTCAAATAAACAGAAGACAATTCTATTCCCCATTAAAAACCCTAGCACAGCCACAACTGTTTAATACATAATACACACTTGTGTTTTAAGCAAAACAGCATAATGACTCCAATAATAAATGCAGAGCTTAAGGCCCAGGAGGGACACAGCTCAGAAGCAGAGCATCAGTGGAATAGGCTTGTTTCCCAGTAACTTCCACTCAGCTTCCGGTCCCACTGCATCCTTTGCTGAGTGTGTGGCACAGGATGGGCAATATCCCCAAAATGAGTCCCAGGTTTTCGGCCAGGAGGCATCTCTGCAGGAGTAAGCTGGGAACCCCCATCAGGCCCACAGACTCCCACACCCACTGTCACTGCCCTACTGAATAATGACACTGGTTGGGTTAGCCAACTGACAACAGGATGTCCACTCAACACAAGGACGGTAGGCAGTGCAGCCGCTGTCTTCAGATTTATTTGTCAGTCCTTACCAAACAAAGCTGGAGCAAGTTCTCCTAGAACCCAAAGAACACTCTGCATCAGCCTTTACAGAAGTCAGGAGAGCAAGGGGCAGGGGGTGAGGAGAGGAGTCAGGGGAGGCCTGGGTGCTCAAAATTCAGGGTTCCTGGAAACGATGAAGGTGCCTTTCTGAACAAGCATGGTGGCCAGCCTTAGGCCTTCAGGCCATCTCACTCCTGCCCGGCTGTGCTAGCATCTACTGTCCATCTACCTCAGAGCCAGTTCCAAAGGCTTTTGTTGTTGTTGTTGTTGTTGTTTTTCTTTTTGTTAATTGTTCTTTTTTTTTCCCCCTCTCAAGCACTCTGGCCAATCT
Source organism: Arvicanthis niloticus (assembly GCF_011762505.2). NCBI lineage: Eukaryota > Metazoa > Chordata > Mammalia > Rodentia > Muridae > Arvicanthis > Arvicanthis niloticus. The sequence goes on along the minus strand of NC_047676.1, from coordinate 11,653,034 downwards.
TTATTTCTGTGACTCAGGATGCTACAAATCCGCAAACTACGCTGGATTCAAGAACAGTGTTTCACTAGAGGGTGGAGAAATCTTAATTAACACACCAAAAAGTGTCTTTTGAAGGATAAAGAAAGATTTCAGGTTCTGAGCTACCTGGCATTTCAGTCACAGGCTTGGGCATAGAGAGTCAGGGAAGCTCTGGCAGAGTGAGCTAGCTCTACCGCTATCTACTACGGAATCCAGGAGCTGAAATCTTCGTGTGCTGAGCCATAAAAGTCTTCAGCATGAGACAAGAGGGCTCACAAGACAGAAGCTAAACACTGAACACACAACAAGAAGCCCACCAAGTTTACAGGTAAGACCAGACAGCTGCCGGCTTTAAATCCAAAACATCTCTAGTTCTCATTTAACTAGATGTTTGTCCTGTTGGTGTATATAATCTTATTTAAGACTAGCCTGGAAGCTTTCTGCAGCTACATTGAGAGAAAATAACAGTGCCCAACAGCCAACAGAAAAATATGAGTATTTTCAATTCTCAATGAGCCCTTGAACACTGTGGTCCAACCCCAGGCCACAGGGGTCACCTGTACAAACACTGCAGAGTGGGAATTACATGTCCCAGTGCCTGTGGCACCAAGGTCTGGGGCTGGGTTGGAAGGAAAGTGGTGGAGTGGGTGCCACTCATCCCTGCCCCACACAAGAACTGCTCAGTGGAACAAGAATGTTCTAAGGAACTTTGTTTAGATCAGAAGTGAGTAAGGAACAGGCCGGCTATATATCGCAGGGAAGCTCAGCACACACTTAACTTACAGCTTCTTTTCTGGAGCACCAAGAGCCTTGCACACACGTGGTACATAACAAAAAGACATGGGAAAGAACAGGGGGTCTGCAGTGAGACCTACCTCACCTCAGTAAGGTCGGAAGAGGCTAAGAAGGGCACCTTACTCTACAAATGTGCATGCACTGTACTGAGATACAAACGGTCAGCAAGGGGAATAGGCTCAGTCACAGCAACACAGGCCTGGGCTGTAAGAGAGCCGACAGCAAACACCAGCATGCTCCTGCACGCTGTGTGGGGACCTTGATCATCTTCTCAGCTTAAAGCAACAAGAAAAGCGCCTCAGCAGAACTGAAGGTCTGGGATCTGATGGCTGAAAAGCCGTGGAATGGCTTGTCTGTGCGGCCTCATAGGCCCCTTTGTCACACAGCTCCCTGTGCATCTCTGCTGAGGACATTCAAAGGGAGCATGGTCCCGCCCAACTCTCAAGCCTCACCTGCTGTTGCTACGGTGAGTGGCAAAGCTCTTTTTACTGAAGCATTTCCAACAGCTTCCCCCCCACACACACCCAGGATAAATTCTGCATGGCATTCAGTCACTGCAGGCTGGAGGTTTGGTAGAGAAGGAAGCCACTGTGTGAACCCGCAGCAGTCTCTGGCCAGCTGCACACCTGACTGTGAAGCCCAGAATCCAGATCCACACAGTCCTTCATAAGTCCTTATGCTACACACCAGAGAGGGGTAACAAGTGTGAAGGCTTTCAAGTCCAGAATCAATCATATTCTCTCTCTCTCTCTCTCTCTCTCTCTCTCTCTCTCTCTCTCTCTCTCTCTCTCTCAGAAACCTTGCCTCTTAGATCCCATTTTTAAAAATAAATGCTTAGTATGAAAATAAACTCAAGGTAAAGCAATAACTTTGTTAAACATTAGTGGCTGGCAAGTTCCCTCCGGGTCACAGAACACCACCCACCCACAGGACTCTCAAAGCTTGTTGCTGGCAATTTTGTGCTCCCAAATGCTCCTTGGCAAATGAAGGAGAGAGAGCAGAGCTTCGTCCAGCAGGAGCTTGCAGTTTGACCTGTTATTCAAAGGGGGAAACACGAGGCTCTCACAGTTAAGAAGCATTGCTGAATACTGTTCCCTGACCTGTCTCATTTCCGTGGGTATTTGGCCAGAAAGCCTTATTTTGTTTTGAGGTCAGAGAAATACTTAACAAGCAACTGTTTATATAGAGGGAAAGGCCGTCTCACCTGTTGGCTAAGACCACAGGTAAACACTTAGAGGATGTGTTAACTACTCTGAGTGTCTTTTGTCTACAAACTGACTCCATGGGAAGCTGGGACGGCAGCTCAGCAGGTAAGGTAGCCTGGCTTCTGCTAAGCTGGCAACTGAGCTGGATTCCCAGGCCTCACACGAGTCTGGCCCATGAGTACCCAAGCAACATACACAATAGTTTTTAAATTTTTTAATCAATAGCTTCTGAACAATCTTTCGTTAAAACATCTCTTGGGGGCCTCCCTTCACTCCTAGTTGCTGGACAATGCTACCAAATAAAAGAGATGGGGGTCTGAGTCACAGTCCTGAAGGTCACTGGGCTGCTCCATCTCCAGCCCATCCTATGCCATGTGTCTAAAGCTCAGAGGCTTCTGCTTCCTGCGACACCCTAGCGAGGCTGAGGCCTCAGAGATGCATCTGCACCATGGCTCTCCAGGACCACCCGTGTCTCAGAGCTGAGACATCACACACAGTAGACCTTAAGGAAGATGAAACCCTCAAAGAAGAGAACTTGATAAATTCCTGAGTGAGGGCCAGGACTAGACCACATGACATCTACACTTCCTGGCCTATGGGCCAACTGGCCTATCGGCCTTAGCAATAAAGTGAACATCTCTGACTTCCTCATCGCTAAAAGAGAGAGAGCAGTGGCTACACATCAGAGAAATGGAGCAGCATGAGACCTCTACAGACAGCTTAGCAGAGGTGAATTCCTTTCTTATCCTACATAGACAGAGCACACACCTATAAACAACCATCACTAAAGGGGCTCCTGTGATACCCCCCAACAACCCCAACAGTCTGCTCGCCTCTCCTGATGTCCACTCCCACTCTGAAAATGCCCTGATGCTGGTGGATTAAGTGAAAGTGAGAAGGATGAAGCTGGAGTATCTGAAAGGCACTGGATGTCCCACAGTAAGAAATGTTTGTGTTGCAGGCCTCCTAGAGCCCCTCCTGACACAGGCCCTCCCATCACAGTCATCCACAGGCATCCCCTGAACATCAGGTGGCAGAGAATGAGGGAGATATCAAGCTCCAACGTGGCCAGTAATCAGGTGAGGCCGCACCCTCAGGTCGGGTTTTGCGATTTCAAGCACGCCAGCTCCTGGAGAGCTCTTCCTTCGCCACGTGTTCACACGTCTCTCCAGGCATACAGAAACAGTGTAGTCTCTGCAGAAAATAAAGGTTGATCCCATTTTCTTCAAATAAACTATTTTGTTTTTAAAAAGTTTTTATGTTTATGTGTGTATGTGCACATTCATGTGACTCTCCACAGAGACCAGAAGAGGGTTTCAGAACTCCTGAAGTTGGAGGTTATGAATGGCCAAGTGGGTGCTGAGAACTGAACTCTGGCCCTCTGCAAAACAGTAAGTGTTCTGGACCACTAGGCCATCTCTCCAGCGTCATCTTTTATTACTTGAAGAAAGTCTGAGGCTAAGGGTGTGGTCCATAGTGGAGCAGATGTATAGGAAGCACGGCGCCCAATCCCCAGCACGGCACAGTAGGATACAGGCTATGTTGGCTGTGTACCCTGCAAATAGATAAAAGGCTGGCGAGTGGAGATGAAGAGATGGCTTAGTGCTTAACACCTACAAACACTAAAAAGGAGGTTCTTCCAAAAGCTCACTCGTAGACACAGTTACTTAGGTAGGGACATGCACAAACATCTTCTAAAGCTCCTCCCACGATCAAAACAGTGCAGGTGCAAGGTCAACGGGCCTCGTTTGCCCTACTCCTTCAAAGTAACCTTTCTCTTCATCCAACGAGGACAGGAGGCTCTAGCAGGAAGAAATGGCAAGTTTGGAAATTCAGGCCACATGGGCTGAAAATACCAGCATGTAACCACTCTCTTATCTAGGTTACTGCAAGAATGTGCCAGAAACCTGGGGGATGTATCTCACAGACCTTTCTACATCCACAGAACAGATCTACATCCATCCAGCCAGCTGGAGATGTGCCAGCTCACACCTTTGCAGAGCAGGTGAACTTAAATAGGCATTATGTATGTATGTGTGTATGTGTGTATGTATGCATGCATGTATGCATGTATGTGTACACACACACACACTCCAAACTGGTACAAAAACATGTCTTAGCATACATTACTTTGATGTGCTTCTATGAATGCTGAAACTAATTAATACAAGAATTCTCAGAACCAAGGAATATTTTTTATTGCTAAATGGGTTTAATTTTGTAATTAATTTAAGAATAAGTATGGAATGAATTCTCTGATACCCAGTAAAGAAGTTGTCAGGGTTTGTCTTGGGGAACTCTAACAACTGTCAGGACTTTCTGTCATTCAGGGCACCAAGCCTACTGAGGGAAATCCAGGCCGGGGGTGGGGGGGCTGACAGGCTGCCCAGGAGCAGGCAGGGATGGTGGCCAGAATAACTTTCTAGTCTAATTCGTCAGCAGTGAAAGGCCTGTTTGACCGTACTCCCTCCACAGCCCTGTGTGGGTGGAGGGAGCACAAAGACCCCCTTGGCTCAACTCTAATGAAGAAGCTTAGGAAGCAGGCCAGGCCTCAAGTGCTGACAAATCCTGATTCAGGACTCAAGTCACACTTAGCTCACTGCACACAAAACAACCAATCCAACCACTCCAGGAGCTGGGCAAAGGGAGCGTGGAATGTGTCGGAGGTCCTTTCAGACAGCACACTCCTGGCAGAGCCTCTGACTCAGCATCATGTCTCAGACTCACTCTTGGTCAAGTGTCCACGGCATTATGTGTCCAGGACTGAATCAAGGCACATGATAAGCCACAGAAAACTCCCACTGAGTCGTCAATGTCTGAGTGTGACTCTCCACCTCTGCAGTCAGGAAGGCGAGTCACCATCCATCCCGACTTGACTGAACAATTCCAGTTTAAGCCTACTGTTCTAGAATAATTAGCAGCAACACCCCGTTTCATTCTCAGAAGCATCTCTGTTTGGACAGTGAATCCCATGCTCGGCTTCATAATCAGGAGCCAACATCAGCGCCAGACAGCAACACCTGTCGCCTCTCCAACACCCAGCAGCAGGAGCTTTCAAACCACTCCACATATGGGGGTGAGGGCAGTCTCAACACAAGACCAGCTAACCACAGGACACACGGGAGGGGCTCAGAACATGGCACTAACGACCTGACCTCAGTAAACAGCAGCTCAGCTGACCAGAACGCCATTCGTTTTCTTCTCCTTCCCAGCCCCCACTCTTGGGCTGACAACCATCACCTATGAATGACCTCCCTTTTGATCTGAGCCCTTCCTGTGTGGTCCTAGTGTCTCATAACCAACTCCATGGCTTTCGTTTGGCAGATCTAAAGCAGTGAGGCCAAATGAACCCTCTGCCTGAGGTGAGACACTGTGAAAAAAAAAATGGCTTTCTTTTTTTTCTTTTTTTCTTTGTAAAGTGGGAAAAGAATTATTCCTTGAACTTGAAAAATCATTTGGTAGTGTAGCTGTCAAATAAACAAAAAGGGGCTACAAAAGATGGCTTAATCTCAGGCTTGCTGCAGAAGCATGAAGACCTTAGTTCATGTGTATTAAGTACATACATCGGGCACATATAACATACACACACACACACACAGCCACTCACTCATGCAGCCACAGTGACTTATAATAATAAAATGAAATAGAAGACTTGGAATATGTTGACAAAGGCAGATTAGAAACAGAGCCAAGTTGTTACAGGAGAACTTAGTCTTGTTTGTTTCTGTAACCGTGGGCTGGCAGGTATTTCAGACAAGTCTCAGATTTGCATAAGGATGCTTGGTAGCCCCTTCAGGCAGACAAGCTCTCCGCAGTAATAGGAACAGACCCTCCTACAAGGGCAGGCTGAGAGAAACTGGCTCTTGGCTCCCAGCGGGAGACGAAAGTGAGAGGCCTTTGCTCAGGACCCCTGGAGTGCAAAGCCGTTAGTCAGGCAGCCGGCTAATGCCCCTTCCAGGCCTCGCACCTGCTTTTACTTTTCCTCTTCCGTTTTCAGTTTCCCACCTGGTGATCTCCCAGGCCATAGGACAGGCTCTGCAAGGACCCTCAGACCTCATGTGGAAGCTGTTTCAGCAGAATGGTAGAAATATCAGGCACTAAGGGCTGTGTTGGACACTTTCCCTAAAGAAGGGATTTCCTCCTGGCATGGCCACACAGGGCTTTAGTCCCAAGCACGAGAAGGCAGAAGCAGGTAGATATCTGTGTATTTAAAGCCAACCACTTGGCTTACAATGAAATGCATGGCCAGCTAGAGCTACAGGGTGACCCTGTCCCCAAAACAAGGGATTTTCCATAATATCTGCTCAACTTCCAATCGCTACGAAAAATGTTAACTGCGTCCTTTGAATTTTGAAGGCACTGAGCATGTGAAATATAAACCAGTGAAACGAAGGAGTATCTAATTGTGGCAGATTATTTACAAAAGTATTTTTAAACACTGAATGGGAATATTAATCTGTTTTCAACACAATTACCAGAATAATGTGAGCACCCAGGCACCTAAGATCTGGCTATCGCTGCTGATCTAAACAGACCCTTACAAATATTAAACTTAAGATCCGCTGTTTCATTTCTAACATGAACGTATGTAACACCAATCCTGCGGGTGTATAAACTCTTCAATGGCAAGGACAGGGAGACATTCCACTGGTAAAAGGGCCTGCTGTGCAACCAGACAACTGGCATTTGAAACATGACCTCTACACACACAGACACACAGACACACACAGACAGACAGACAGTTTACTGATCATAAATAAGTTGAACCCAATTTTTCAAATAGTTTATGCTTTATAAAAAAGAATTAAATGTTTGATTCTCATTTCCTTGGAAACATGGAAAGGTTAGTCTTGAAAAGTTCAATGTTTCTAAATTTTAAAGTCTGTAAAAGCACAGACAGGAACTTTTAAGTCCCATTTTGTAACTAATTCACTTAAGCTGTTTTGATTTCCTTTGGTTTTGGTTGGAGTTGGGGGTGGAAGCGTGATTGCACAGCTGGAGACTGAATCCAGGGCTTCCTGCATGCAAAGTACATGTCAACCACTAAGCTGTATTCTTAGCCCACGATGTATTTGTAAATGAAACCTATATTTCTTGTTCCCAAATCCATTATCTCTGATCTTTAGAGGTCGATATTTCTGACACCAAGACACTGCTGTGACATCTTGTGAACTGCAGCACAGTGGTTTTCTACCATAATGAGTTGCTCTTCAACTGGAGTCTACACATCCTATATATATTTATAACGCTAATAAATTTTGCATAGTTATGATAAATGGACTTTCAATATTATTAAACCAGAAGTGGGCTACATTATTACATATAGGCATACCCAAACAGTCATGTGATTATCTATGCGATAAAACAGACTATTTAAAACACAGAGGTCAATAGTGGGCATGCGTCCGAGTCTTGTCTCAGTTTCGGAAGCACAGGATTGGAACACTTGAACAGCTGAGCTCATACGCCAAGTTACATCTAGAATCTGAACCTCCAGAGAACACAGAATTTATACAAAAGGCAAACAACAAAATATAGATCTACTCTAGGATGTTGAAAGACAAAGTATGGAATACGGAAAAGGGCACAGTTCTAAGTGAAAAGTGGAGAAACTAGGAAGAAAATGAAAACCTCCTTTTACACATAGTCACTGAGAAAATGCTGTGATCTCCATCCCAGAGAGCACTCTGACACGAGTTCTGCGTCTAGCTAACTCAGTCAAACAAACCTGAGATCATCTCTCAGAATACTGGGCAAGTACCAAACAGAGAGTGTTAAAGAGGAGCCCAATTACGTCTTTAAAAATAATCCAAAGATTTTAAAGCACTGTAATGTTTCATTGGTGAAAGAAAAGGCTGTTAGTTTACTAAGTGCTACATTTCTGAAGTAACAAGTGAGCTTAGGTTCTGAGATATACAATAGCTGGCATAATCTGAAAAATACCATGATACCATGGATGGGGAGCCAGAGATGCTACTGTGTCCGATCCACAGCTAGATTCCATTAGAAATTGATAAAATACTGGTATCCTTTCTTCCTTCCCTGTCCTCAAGTCATGGCTCTTGACTCAGATGGAAGCACCTACTCTAGATGCTGCATCTGTTTACATGCTTGGGAGTTGTCATGGACACAGCTCTGACACTGGGTCTCACTTTGTTATCCAACCTAATCATCACCTCCTGGCTCACTCTTCTCCCACTTCTGCCTCCAGAGAACATCAGGATACAGGTGTGCAGCTTCCTTCTTCTCTGTGCCTGCTCCCTTCAGAATGAGCAAGTTCTTTTTTTAAGGACAAGTTCTTGGTTTGGGTTTTGGTTTTTCGAGACAGGGTTTCTCTGTATAGCCCTGGCTGGCCTCTAACTCAGAAATCCGCCTGCTTCTGCCTCCCAAGTGCTGGGATTAAAGGCGTGCGCCACCACTGCCTAGCAGGACAAGTTCTTAACATTGGGTACGTGAAAGCTCCGTTGAAGCCACATCCCTGAGCGTGCTTTCTCCTAACTAATCTAAACAAGCAGCAATCTGACAGTGCTCAGAGCTAGCTGCTCCTCCATCTTTCCTCACCACGAAGTATGCTAAAGGTGACTGGTGCAAAGTAGATCTTCACAGGCAAACAGGAAACGGAAACAAGGTTAAGCAGCTATTTAAGGGCCTGCCAGCCCCTCCCTTACAGCCTTCCTCTAGGGCAGAGGGAGGCAAGGTTGCCAGCTCCCTCCGGACTAGCTAAATTCCCAGTTTCACTGCAGTAACCAAGAATCTACTGAGTCAGGTGCCAAAAGTTTAGGAACCCCATGTACATCTACTCAACTTGGGAACTAATAACCTGCCTCCAGCAGTAACAAAGCAACAGGGAAGATGGAAGCCACTTCCAGCTTTTCCACAGTTCAGCAGCATTATACAATGTGTCTTTCTTTAAAGCACAAGAAAAAAAAAATGTCTCCTTTGGCAATGTTACAAAGTCGCAGACATGCCTTTGTTTCACTTCCCTAGAACAACCCTTAGGGAACTTACCTGTGGTCCTGGGTGTTTGTTTCTTAGTGTTGCACTGTATTTTAACAGCACAACCAAGACACACAGATGTCGGGCCTCCCTTTAAACTCACCAGCCATAGAGAACAAGTCAGACACAGACAATTCTAACATGTGGAACCAAACAAAGCTTAGGAACGTTTAGATCATTTTAGGACATCTTCAGTTGATAAAAAGCTCTTCTGGAGTCCACTCTTGGTTCCTCTAGAAGTACCACAGCTGCAATGCCTGCCTCCATGCTCTATACACTGATGTGACCTGTGAATCCATACTTTCTCCCACAAGGCGTATGTATCTCTTTTCTAGAAGGAGATCTCACCACTCCTGCTGCCCCACTCTGCGCTCCAGCAGCCTAACTGAACCCAATGGCCTTTAACAAGCAGCAGTGACGCCGTGCTGCACTTCACTGCCTAGTCACAACACTGACACTGTGACTCCTCACTGCAAGCACAAGCGGGTTTTGCCTGGCTGTGTGGTGGCTTACTCAGCCATTGTTAAGTGCCTCACTCCATTAATCCAGTTCTGCAGTAGAAAGGCTTCATTTTGCATGCTGGTCAACCCTGACTGCCACTTGAGGGTGACTGTCACTCAGAAGACAGGAGCCTTTGTGTCCAAGACAACAGGGTCCCTGTCACTGGGTATGACAGTGAATTTAATGACTTTGTAATTTTTAGCTCAGTTTAAAGCAAGTTGCTAGATTTGTCCAGGCATTGCTATTTGTGAGTGTTTTTCATTTCCTACTTCTTAATCTTTAAAAAACAAATGTTTGAATGCTACTTGGCTGCACATTTGTTCAAAACCTAATGATGGTCACCTTGCTTTCTCTCTCCTCATCTCACTCCCCAATCTTTTAATAGGAGAAGCTCAAATCTAAAAACTACCCAAGCAGTAGCAACAGCAAACCCAGAAACTTCAATGATGTAGCCCTTTAAAACAGCCATGCTTGAAACAGTTACTTAGTAGCCTACTAAAAACTCCTGCTACAGCAGCGGGCTGCATCTCTGCAGTAATTCCAGCTTTGGCACCCCAGCTGGTTATCCCTGCCTGTATCTCCTGTCCCCACAGTTTGGAGTTAGCTAGCTTATGGCAGCTAGCCTTCCCTAAAATGTTCAATTATAGAGTCTTTGGAACACTACAGTCCTGTAAGTTTTGCTCAAAGGCAGAGATTCCTTGGGGTCACAATGAGAGGCAACACCAGCAAGGTTTCCTTGTAATCTTACTGATCACTTTATAATAGCAATATTTTGTCTGTTTGTTTTTTTACAACACTATGGTAATTTGCTGTGTATATAATTTTTGCTAGATATAAACTGGTCCTTTCATTATGGTCATGTTCATTGAAGTAATAATAATCAAATGAATTCGTTGTTTTCTTGGGCAACACCAGGTTGTTGTGCTTTCAGAATGTTCTTTGTATCACTAATACCATAGGTTTCTACAACTTTGAATCCTTACCCCAAAGCAATCTCATGTTATCTGAGTCTAGGGAAGCATTGGGTACCATTTAAGATTGGGATGCTGACAGCCAAGTCTCAACAATCCTCACCACTGACAATCATCTTCATCAGTATCACCATGAAATTATGTGTTACTTTGTAAATGGCTTGTACCTAAATTTCATTTTAATTATTTTAATGCAGCTAGTTGAAGAAGGTGATAAATTTTTTTTGGAGACTGGAGAGGTGGCTCAGAGTTTAAGAGCACTGACTGCTCTTCTAGAGGACCCAAGTTTGAGTTCCAGTACCCTCATAGCAGCTCCCAAATATCCTAGAAATTGGATGTCCTCTTCTAGCCTCCACAGACACCAGACATGTATGCGATATACAAAAATCCATGTAGGCAAAATACTCATATACATAAGAAATAACTACACACACACAATATGACATTTCATTTCAAGGGCTGCAAACCAACTTTACTAGATGTCTTTGTTTTATTGACTATTTAGCATATACTCTGTGCTCACTAGATGCCTTAAATGAATGACCATCAAAGACTGTTTAATTAATAACTAAATCAAAGAATAATGGTGTAAAGTTAAAGATGAAAATCAAAATAACTGAAAACTTGCAAACAAAACCAAAAGTTCCTCATCATAAATTACCCAAACAAGAAAGAAAGAAGCTGAATATTATTTATGTTATAAACATTGCAAAGAACTAGTGTTCTCAACTTTTCCATGTCTAATATGAAACAAAACAAAAGCCTCCAAGGACATGTTACAAAGACAGAAAGTCCATCTGTCTCTCTAACACATGGAATACTCGCTCCTAGACTACAGCTGAACTCCACAGATCATTCCTAAGGTACCTAGGTGCACCATGCTTGCCAGTCTGGTTCAAAAGCATTGCCTAATTTCTGTTATATCACTTAAGCCCTGATTCTCAAAATAGCTTCCTGCTTTGTGAAAACTGTCCACCTTGAGCTTTGAATAATAAACCCTTCCTTAAATGTTTTAATTACCAAAACCTGGTCTTCGTTTCAGTATGACTGTATTATCCAAATATTAGCAACTTGCAGATATTTTCAAGTTAATTCTAAAATAACTTTCAAATTTCCAAAGGTAGATCTGAATCTACTAGTAGGTGGTCCTCTTTCAAATAAATAAATAAATAAATAAATAAATAGTCAGGATAAATCCAATAAAGAAATTACAGTTACACTTGGAAACATTTTCCTTACCCACCACTGCTTGGAATTACAACAAACCAGTCGTACTGCATTCCACCACGTGTTTTATGAGACTGAGGCAAACACTTTGGTGTAATAAAAAGAATGTCAAAGGTTTGATAATTGCCCACAAGAGAAACCAATGTATAAGAATTTATAAAACAAGGCAACTTTATTCTCCGAGACTCAGAGGCGAAGTCACAACCCAACCTAAGGTTCCCACTTTTCAAACACTCCATTCACTGACTCACTGTGAACAAAATCTGGACCCCATGGGGAAGAGACTTGGATACATTCAGTGAAAAGGAAAAAGGTCATAAAAGAATACAACTCTTGAGCTGTAAAAAAAAAAAAATCAGCAGGAAGAAGGATATAGTACATGTACCAGCTAGTCTTCTGTAAGCCTACTATGAGCTAGAGTCACTGGGGGAAGACCATGAAACCTCAGCTGACAAAATGATCCCCACCAGGTTGGTCTGTGGGCAAGCCTGAGGCGGGCATTTTCTTGACTGATGACAGATGTGGGAGGACTGATGATGGGCAGTGCCACCCCTGGACAGGTGGTCCTGGGTGCTGAAGAAAGCAGGCTGAGCAAGCCATGGAACGCAAGCCAGGAAGCAGTAACCCTCCATGGTCTCCTGCCTCCAGATTTACGCTTCTGAGTTTCTGCCCTGACTTCCTTTTGGGATGGGTGTGATCAAGATGTGATAAGCTGAAATGAACCCTTTCCTCTCCAAGCTGCATTTGTTCTTGGTGTCTTATCACAGCATCAGAAAACTAAGCTGATATAAGAATGAAAATGGGAGGAATTTTCATCAAAAAGGAGAAACAAATTATGCAGACATGGTGCCCTGAGATTATCATGGAAGAGGGGAACCCAAGCAAGCCGGGGTATCTAAAAGCTCTCTCCAATTCTACACAAAGCAAAGGCCAGGAAAGCAAATCCATGCATTCAAATAACACAATTAAAAGGCAAAACTCAAACTGTAGAGTTTAACGTTAGTTAAACTCTGAGTAGATCTCTGGGGATACTGGCTGCAAAGCACACATGCTGGCCAGCCTTCAGGGCTGACCATCACTTCAAGGCTGGGAAGTTGTGGCAAGCTACCTCTAAAATGGCTCTTCCCCAACCAATGGATAAAGCATGCCCTAGGAGGTCTTCCAGACAGACTTGTGTTTCCTGGTGACATTTCCAACACGTCTATATTTCAGTACATTATCCCTGGAGCAAAGATCAATACTCACATGTGGTGACATTCATTTAGGGTTTCAAACTGCAAACACAGCAAAACCGTGACGCCTACCACCAAAGTGAACATCAGGAAAAAGGGCGAGAGGAAGAGAAGGATATGCACACATGTACAAAACACTAGAACGCAAGACCCCAATAATGCAAAGGCGGCTGGCAAGTCTACAATAATTAAACACGGCACTCCTGAATTAACCATAAGGAAAGATGAATAGTTCTATGCCAAGCATAAAATTAATATTGTGTTACAAATACTCAACCCAGATGAGAGAGACGGCTTGGCAGTTGAGTCTACTATTGTAGAGGACCCAAGTTCAGTTCCCAGCACCCACATTAGGCCACTCATAGCACTCGCAACTCCAGTTAAGAGACCCAACACCCTCTTCTGGACTCCTCAGGCTTCTCCACACACACATATGCACACACACACACACACAATTAAAAACAAGACACATTTTAAAAAATACTCGGACCCATTAGAGAATGTTCTACTTTAAAAAGATGTGTGGGGTGTGGTGATGCACACTTTTCCTCTCAGCCCTTGAGGAGGCAGAGGCAGGCAGATTGATGATAGTCAGAGACCATCTTGTACTTCATAGTAAATTGGCTACATAGTAAGACCATGTCTCCAAAAAAGCAGTATTAATAATAAATTAACTAATTAAATTAAAAGATGGTCTATGTTGAGAACCTGTCAGGAACTCACCTGTGTGAGAAGCCCCGACTTGGAAGACTATACACACTTTTCTGAAAGCGTATTTCTTGCATTCTGCTCTGTAAACCATACATCAATAGGACATTTGAGGACCTAGCCCTTGAATCAGATAAAGCATTTTGCTACTCTGAGTTACGACTGTTTACACCTGTGAGCGCAACAGTCTCTACAGGTAGCAGGCTTCTTTGCAATTTTACAAATATTAGAATTCTAGAATGTTTCCAAGGATTATTTCAGCAACTATTCCCATTCTTTAGGGAACTGTGTGACAAATCCTACCGTGATTTCTTCCCTTTCTGATTCCCCAGGGCTTGAATACACTAGTATTATATGATTAGGACTACAGCAAAAAGGCTTATTCAGGAAGACTTGCAGGAATTAAGCTGTTCTCTATTCACCAGCAAAAGCTCATAGTTCATGGAGAAAGGTCCACATCGCACTCCTTAGAGACAGTGCTGACAGAATACTTCCTTGCTGTGCAGGTTCAAAGTCACCAGCTCCCAGGGATCAGGTGCTCCTTCCAGGCCCACCACAGCCCTCCCACTTGGCCTACTGGTGTAGACACAGGAGCCCCCGGTAATCCCATAGCTGCTCCCAATCATTGAGGCATTCCCAGAAACCACCGTGCTCCTGGAAAGTTTCATCAACAAGATTGAAACTAGATACTTGTCATCCCTTCTTAAAATACCTTTTCTTTAAGGAGTTCTTAAAATCCTACTTAGTAGAAACAACATGACCTACTTATTTAAATTAAAAAAAAAAAATTGGGTTGGCCTGATATCTGCGTGCATCACTTTAAAGGGCCCTGTGGCCTGCTCTGAGGCTGACATAAATAAAACCTCAAGGGAGACAGGAGGAGTGGGGAAAAGTCCCAGAAATGGAAGTGAAGTGCAAAGAAGGGGAGGCCAGAACAGGGCCTGGATCACCCTCAGCTGACTTACAGAACGTACTCCTGCACAAATATTCTCAAAGAGCCCAGGGAACCTGCCCAGTGCCACTGTACCCTAAAGTTCCTTGTCTGCTATTGTGGTCACTAAGACATGGTCATTGAAAATACTTCCACAGGCAACAAGACCTCAAGTCTTAAGGAAATCTGGCAGTGGAGGTTTCTTCATGCTCAACTTACTGTGACTGAGCCTCCTTGGGCATCTACCATCCAAGACCAACAGGTCCACACTGCCCCTGCCAATCAAGCAGGGGACACTCTTTCAACGACCTTCCCTCAGCTGCCCCCCTCATCTGCCAGAACATATTCTCCCTCCCCCCCTTCCTTTCTCCCCCACTCTGACAAGTTTTTATTATTATTATTATTATTATTATTATTATTATTATTATTATTATTAGGACATTATACCATAAAACGTCTGGGATTTCTGCCCAAGTCTGCTGACTCAGTAGTTACCACTGAACACCTGACTCCCAAACAGGAAGAAAACTGGCCCCCCGAGACTGGGGATACGGCATTCCTTGCTCATTCGTTCAACAGACGTGACAAGCACCAACTGTGTCCCAAGCACAAGGGGCACAAGTGGGAGGAGATTCAAGCTCAATGACAATTCCAGCTTGGACATAAAATATCAGGGAGATATTATGTGTGCTCGAGCAAAGGTGAGACGAAACTATGTTCAAGAAATAATAGTTTAACAAAGGGGACTAAATTACTCCAAAGAAATAATGACCATCAGGTTTATTTGCTAAGCCAAGTTTACCAGAATCATCATAAATGTACATTTTAAACTATATAAAACTGGTTAGAGGTTAGGTTCAAATAGCATCAGTCAGGGGACTGCCAAGTTGGGGGGGGTGGAAGAGACCCCAAGTAGAGGAGAAAGGGGGCAGCGCTCCCCCAGTTTATGGCTGTGGTTAGGGGCTGAAACAGAGTCTATCAGACTCTATGGCAGTAGTTCTCAGGCTTCCTAATGCTGAGATCCTTTAAAACAGTCCTTCACAGTGAGGTAACCCCCAATCATAAAATTATTTCATTGCCACTTCATAACTGTAATTTTGTTACTGTTATGAATTATAATGTAAATATCTGATATGCAGGATATCTGATATGAAACCCCTGTGGGGGTCGTGACCCACAGGTTGCCAATCATTGCTCTATAGGACTCTCTCCTAAATTCCTGCATTTACAAAGGAAACCCCTAGCTCTGCCTCCATGTTCTGTGATTGGCCATGAGTGGAGAGAAGAAAACACGGGAGAAAGGAAGCAGTAGACAAAAATAAAAGGTCCATCCTGGGAAGAGCAACATTCGGCGAGCTAGAGCGAGTGTGCGATTTCAGCAGTCCCTGGCAGCTCTCTGCTGCATGGCCACCTCTGGGGGCAGAAAGCCCAGACACAGGCCTAAGAATGACACCTCAAGGAGGGTTTCCTGACAGCTATTCACAGGGCCAGGGGCTCTTGGAAAAGCTTACTGCTGGGCAGGACAGAGAGACGTGAGGGTGAATCACTCTCCTGAATGAGGAAAATCTCTTTATAGGTGAAACTCTGAGAAAGAACAACAGACAACAACAGGGGAAATATAATGAGAAAATGCTGGCTGCAGGGTGGCTAAGCTAAAGCGGGCAGCAAGGTAGTGGACGCCACTGTGAGTCACCCACCTTTCTTCAGACAGCCCTGTGTTTTCTGGGAACCAGGGGCCCTCACTCCTGCAATACACACAGACCGCCATGGAAAGGCCATCCATCCTGCGGTAGTGTGTGCCTGTCTACAGTCCTCAGGGCCCTTCCATGCTGCTGGGATTTTCTAAGTCACTCCACACGCACATGGACACCTTTATTTCAGGATATGGAGCCCATATGTGGATTTCTCACATAGAGTAGCTGACATCCAAGGTGTGACTGAGGGGAAAGGTGAATCCTATCAACACCAGCCGGCCTAGAGGATGAGCAAAGGTAACTGTGACCTTGTCGGCTGAGAGGCCGGTTTGACTGTTCCTTAAGTAGTCTTAGAAAAAGCTAGACACAACAAACTTTACAACAACAAAAGGCCTCTCAACTGAGTCATCTGAACATCTGGACCACTTCCTTCTCCCTCATTCTGACTGGTACTAAATCCTTCTGCCACAGTCAAGTCCTCAGGCTGATGAGCCAACCTTGCCACGTGTCTGGCAGTTCCCCAAGAAACTGTTGCTTTTCCCCATACTTCTATCTCTCCAGTGGCTGAGCCTCACTGTTAAGTTTGCTTTCCAGATGAGTTTGCTGGTTTGGGTGATGGTGGTGGAGGTGGAGGTGGCAGTGGTGATTTCTGTTGTTATTTAGCCCAGGCTAGTCTTGAACCCTGGTTTTATATAATGCTAGGTTTCAAACCTAGGGCTTCTTACATGCTAGCTAGAGTTCAGGACTGAAGTATACACTCTGCCACCCAGAGACATGTGATAATGCTTTAAAACAATCTGCCACTGACATGAAAGTGTCAAAAGACATAGGCCACTTGAATGAGTCACTGTAGAGAATTACTGTACCCAACAGAGGCCAGCTGACTGGCCTGTGAGTCTGCTGAGAAGATGGGAAGCCTACAGCAGAGAAACAGTACTTTCTCTGATAAGCAACAGGTCCTCCTGTGGGCAGAGGAGCAGTCAACGGGCACACACAGGCACACACAGGCAATGCAGGGAGGCTGGAGACTGCAAAGGTCCTTGTCCGTTCCTTCTGTAATAACTGTTGGCATGATAGGCAAACTCAAAAAAATGAACAGAGGAAAACCTTCAAAGATTTCTAAATGCTTTAGACACATAAGAATCTACAACTTTATTAACAATGACCAGAGAGAGCTTCAAACACAATGCTTTCTTAAGTGCCATTAATGTAATTGTCATTTCCTTAGTGTGGTGTGTTTTCAGCACCTCTCCGGATGCTCTCTATGGTCATGGTGAAAACAAGAAGCAATGGAATGGATGGTCTGTGTCCCTCAGAAAGACCACTGTTCTAAAGGAGAGGAACAATCCTCTAGAGGTGTGCATCACTCGAGGACAGAAAAGAAAAGGTAAAAACCTCAGAGACTGCCTCACCAAAAATACCCTTTATTCAGCTGATTATGTATGAAAATACTATGGCAGTAAAAGCACTGTCTAAACCTGAAATGGTCCTATGGTACACCTTCACCAACAAACCTCTCACACCAAATTTCAGTTTCTGTCATACCAGGAGATAAAATTCTCCCTGACTAGCCAGCAGTTGTTCTAGAAGCCAACAGTGTTCTAGAAGCCCAACACTTCGGAGACTGATACAGGAGAATGGTTTCAAGGCAGGTAATTAAAGCTACACACTGAGATCTTACCTTAAAAACAAAATCCACATACACATTTATCAGATATACATATGTGTCTGTGTGTGTCTGTGAATCTCCATGCCTGACTGGTACTCTCACAATAATAAGCAAAGGAGCAGAGATGTAGCTTGGTGGTGGGATGCTTACACAAGATTCTGGGTTTAATTCTTTAGCATCACAAAAATAATACCAAGAGATGGTGTAGAACGTACAAAGTGGAAACTGAAAAAAATACAAATTATATATGCATTCTAAGGGCAGAGTTGTAGAGGCCATTCCTAGATGCCTCAATGGCTCCCCCACCCTCCATCACCACCACTTGTGACCGTGTCTATGGCATATACCAGGCATTTCTGATCTTAGTGTGAACTCTGTCTGCTCTACAGTAAAAGAACACAAAGCTGGCATTGGCAGAACTCTGAGAGTCAGTATAAAGAATATGGGCTGGGAGACTGTAGATGGCAAGACGTCCGTTCGATGATCGCTCCATCTCCTTCAGTACTGTGCAACATCTCTGACAACATTATAACTTCCCTAGTTGGGGGCCCAACTGTGCCTTTCCCTTCACAAAGCATGCAGACCTCATGGTGGCTGACCTCATGCTCTTCATTTGCTCCAGGCACACTAATGGGAGCACTTTCCACACCTTACTCAATACCGGCTGGGGTCCCAGCTACAGTGTGGATATGTGTTGTCTCTAATGGATATATACCAGCTAGTGCCTTGGTCCTCAGTGTGGTTGGTCACACTGGGAAGTGACAGGTCCTGAAGAGGTGGGACCCAGTGAGAAGTCCCCAGTTCACTAGAAGGTCTGCCCTCGGTAGTTCTCCTGAGACCCTGAGTTTGTTTTTGTAAAGACGTAGCGGTCCAGAATGAGCCTGAACCTTGAGTCACTCTGTCTTCCTGTCACGCCGTGAGGTTTCCACTGTCTGCAGGCGCTCTCCGCATCATGGACCCTCCAAGATGTGGGACAGCCAGGGGCCTTCTCCAGAGCCTGAACTTCCAGCCTCCAAAACCATGAGGTAAATAGACATACTTTCCTGATAAACATCGGCCTCAGATATTTCTTATCATAACATAACTGGATGGATAGATTCCCCAGAACCCACAGCTATCTAAGCTATGCCTTAGAGGACCTGTCTACATGTACATCTGGATTACCTTGAGGCTTTTTCAAAATACAGATTCCAAGGCATCATCCTAGAACTCTGTATGAGACGAAGACATCCTTGTCTTAAAAATAAAGTCCAGGTGACTGTGTTAGTCTGGGTTAAGGAAACGTGGGCATAAGTCAGCAGTTGCTCACTGTGCTTCTCCTGGGAGCTACGGTGAGATCTGAGGAGGCCTCGGCAGCTCACACTCACGAGGGAAGGAATAATCACAACCAGAGGGGCCAGAGGCTGCACACAGATAGCTGTACACAGTTGCCTTGCCAAGGCCAATGGACCACAGGAAGCAAGCACAGGAAGGACAAGCACAGCTTCCCAAAGGCAAAGGTGTGGAGATCAAGTGAGGAAAGCAAACCACAGAGGAGGACCAGCAAACACAGGGGAAAAGTACTGGACATAGAGCAGGATGTGCTGACAGGGCCACAAGCTCAAGTTTCCCCTGAGGAGGTCTGCAGCTCAGAAACCCACCAGCCCTCACGTGTGATCTCCACTGTAAAGCCACATTCTGAAACAGGCATTGGAGATGAGCAGGGCAAAAGCCAAGACCAATGTCTGCCAGGTCTAAACGGCTGCCCTCGCCTAGAGCTGAGGAAGACACCCGTCTAACAACGGATCTGTGAGAAACAAGACCTAATGCGCTATGTCATTTTAAGAACAACCCAAAATTCATTTTCACCTTGAGGGTAACTTGAATTCCACAGCCTGTGCTCGCTGGTCATCTCTTTAATTTTAATTTTTACATTATTCCCAGCACATTTGAAAAGGAGGCCAGAAGACAACCTGCCTGATCATCTTGCCTCCTTGGACTCTAAACTCCCAGTGGACAGAGCATTCTTTCTGTCTTCTCCAGCTGTATGGCACCGGCATACTGACGCGACTCGGGATAAACAGCTCATTCATTACAGTGTCATGTATATTAAATAATGCCCATAAAGTCCTTTGAAGATGAAAACCACTTCAAGTGCTAACTAATGCTAAGCTAGGCATTTGGGACTATGAAACAAAGATGACAGAGCACATGTCCCAAGAAGGTCACTGCCCAATAGGCAGCCCTGTGCTAAGTGGTTCTGCACAGGGGATGCCCAACCTGCTCTATGTGCATCTGATGTATCCACCAGAACAGAGAATTCCAGAGCACTGCAAAGACATGAAGGGTCACTTCTCTCAGGAACTATGCCCAAAAGCAGTGTCAAAGCCTCAGAAATTCTTGTCTTCCTTCTGAGATATGTGCTTTCAAGTGAAGTTAAAAACACTGCACAGGAATGTCAACTAAACTCCACAGCAAGTACAAGGAAAGGTCTTGCCACTGAGTGTATGTGCACGGGCACATGTGTGTCTCTGTGTGCGTCTGTGCACACATACATGTGTGAGGCATGCCACTCTACAAACTGATTGTTTCTGTTTTGGAATCTAACCAAATACTCCATATCTTGGTCCTCACTAGTGAGCAAAGGGGACGCCACTGTGCAGTACACAAGCTGCACTAGGGGAAAGCGCTGACTGACACATTTTATGCAGGAAAAAACACAACAGAAAGCTGCTCCTGTCAACTCCCCTAGAGTTCTGCAGGGAAGCCAACTATGGCCAGTTTCACCACAATCAGCTATGCCCGTCCCTACCCAAAAAACCAATTCGCCGGTTCTGAGACCATCAGTAGGAAGGAAATTCAATTCGTTTCACTTGAAACTTGCTAAAAAGTGAGTCCAAGATGGTCTACAAAAACCTAAATATGAGCCGGGCAGTACTGATGCATCACACACCTTTAATTCCAGCTCTCAGAAGCCAGAGGCAGGCGGATCTCTGAGTTGGAGGCCAGTCTGTCTACAGAGTTCCAGGATAACCAGGGCTACACAGAGAAGAAACCCTGTCTCCAAAAACAAACAAACAAACAAACAAACAAACCCAAATCAAATCAAAACAAAACAAAGTTCTAAATATGCTACCACACTGCAACCAAAGGTCAGATCAGCCCCATAATCTCACACCAAATAGTGATCCCCCCAACCCATGTTGCTGGACACTATCACCAGGAAATGCAGCTTTCCCGGGACTCTGGCTCACCTTCCCTAGAAGCCACTCTTCCAGCAGTAACCTCAGGTCTGTCTGTCCCAAGGGCTGTGGAAAGAACCCTCCGAACTCTAGTTCCTCCTCCAGACACCAGATTCTCACTGCATTCCTTGAAGGGGACCACAGAAAACATCTCAAAACTGAAGACGTTTGAGAGTCTACCATCGGTGGCCCTTTCTTTCACTGGTTTGTAATGTAGGTATTATAAAATTCCCCTCGTTTAAAGAGTACAGTCAGTGGTTTTCATGTATTCACACTACTGTGAAATGATGACCAGTCTCTAACTCCAAAACATTTCCATCATCTCCCAAAAACCATTGCCCAAAGTGTCTGCCCATTAGCAACAACCATCCTGCCTCGGCCGTGACCTTCTCCTCTCTGGTCTTACTAAATGTCAAAAATCTCTCTCTCAAAGCGTTAAGAAACCACCATCCTCTTGTGACAAAATGTTTTAGCCACATAAAGGACTTCAGAAGGTACAGTAGTCAAAATTCCCAGAATACAATTTAACAATGAGAATATTTATAGAAAGTGTGGAACACAATATATAAAATTAAGCACTGTTTTCCCAAATCGGGATCCAAAAGTCCACATTATGATTTAGTGCTTAAACAAGTAAACAGGCAATACCAGAAGAGCAAATACTCTGCCAGTAACACAAAAATCTGACCCACTGTTTTATGATTTGTAGAACTGAGTGCATGTGTGCGCACGCATGCACATAGACTCCCATCTTTCCTAGAAGCCCTGAACCAGAAGTATCACTGCATTCTCTGGGGAAAAATCAATGGAGCGCAGCAAGCAACACCTTCAAGCCATGGCTCCTTACTTCAAGTGACAGCGTGCACTGGAGCCCTGAGACCTGATGGGCCCAATCCAGCCTCATCTAGCTCACAGTCACTGCAGCTTCTACACAGATAGCTCATCGGGTATCCTGATAGACACCTGGTCAGGTACCCTGACTGATACCTTCCTTCCTCTAGCAACTAACATACAAAGAGATGAAGATGATAAACCTTCATCATGTTAATAAACCACATGTACTTGAAACTGCTCTCTTTCCTTCTTGGAGACTTCTTATTTCAAACTTTGTTCTGCAGCAGCATGGGAAAGCAAGCCGCAGGTGCAGTCTGGCAGCCTCTGGGGCTGAAGGATGGCTTGTCTGTTTGGATAACTATCCAACCAGGCTCTGTATGGAACAAAAGCTGACCAGAACTGGGACCAACACTTTTAACTTTAAGATGGACATCTGTCTGTCACTTTGATAGAGGCAAGCATTCTGAAACTGCTTCCTGCATGAGAGGTAAGGGAAGCCAGAATCTTCACTATCCAAGAGTCACAAACATGAAGTCAGCAAGAAGCACCTTGTGAGCTGGAGGCCTGAGTACAACACATGGTTTTTCTTTCAGTTAAGTGAAGAAAGAGAGCCGTGGATGAATGCAACTGTGTAATTACATCAAGTGTGTGTTTGGTTATGCAGTATTTATACACACAATCATGAGCTCAGTCCACTGAGTGGTTCTGCAGGCAGTGAGCACACTTAGCGCCCATTCTACTAAAATGAATCAGTAATGGCTGATCCCTGGGCTGGGGCAAGGGAAAAACAAGACGATCCTTGAACTATTTATTGTGCCACGAAGTGAGCAAGTGCTAAAAATAAAATAAAATATAAAATGATGGAGACAAGTCACAAAAGATAGAGGATCCAGCCTGAAGCTGCTACACAAATTGTGGACAATTTGAGCATCAAGATAATGCCAGCAAGGCTGTAACTAACAGAATGCACAGGATGCCATTCATGAGGGCATGCTAATCACACATGAGGGAAAATGCCTTCCTGTGGTGGAAAAAACAACAACAGAGGAGGATAGTGTTAGAAAAACCACTGTTTGGCAAAACATCAAGTAATAAGTAATTCAGACATTGATCCACAAGAGACGTCATCACTAACCAACAGAAAAAGGGAAAGAAAGAGGGTTTTGCACAGCCTCACATTATCTCCCCACAAAATGCTAAGTAATTACAAAGGGAAAGAGACCTGGAGTTACCACCTGAACCATGTGATGAAAGTGACACTACCACACTGGGGCAGCTGGATGGCAGTGGAGCAGCTGGATGGCATTGGGGCAGCCAGATATCAATGTAGCAGCCAGATGGCAATGTAGCAGCTGGATGGCAATGGGGCAACTGGATGGCAGTGGGGCAGCTGGATGGCAGTGGGGCAGCTGGATGGCAGTGGGCAACTAGACAGCTAGATGTAGTGGGGCAGCTGGATTCAGTGGGATTGCTTGTGGATGTGTTGTTACAGGAAGCTCTCCTGACAAAAACTCCATAGCCTGAATCTAATGAGGAATCAATCATATATCTCAAACTGGCAGATGGTCACCAGAACAAATATTCAGTAACATCAAGGTAACAGAGAAGACAAACTAAAGAGATGTTCTTATTAAAAGCATCCAAACAGCTATAAAAACTAAATGCAGTATGATCCTAAATGATCATGGACCATCATTTTCTTCTTAATTATTAAAAGTATTTTTTGTCAACGGATTAAAGTATATCAAGTTGGTAGATTTATATGATGGTATTGAACTCACAAAGTATGGTGCTACAAGCCTATACTCCCAGCACTAGGGAGGCCAAAGCAAGAAGATCATAAATTCAGGGCCTACTCAATTACTTAATGAGATCCTGTCTCCAAAAATGTATCAATAATGTCCTGATATTCATCATTATGTCAGGGCATTTTCTTGCTCTTAGAAACACATACGGAACCATTTAGAGCAGCGGTTCTCAACTTTCCTAATGCTGCGACCCTTTAATACAGTTCCTCATGCTGTGACCACAACCATAAAATTATTTGTTGCTACTTCATAACTATAGTTTTGCTCCGGTTATGGATCATAATGTCAATATATGATATGCAGGATATCTGATATACCACTTCCACCCCCAAAAGGGGTCACGACCCACAGGTTGAGAACTCCTGATTTACAAGTAATGGCCATCATCACTTCTACCATTTGCCCTCAAATGGTTCAGAATCAAAAGGGAAATGATGTATCCAAATCCACACAGAGACAGACAAAACAAACAGTAAAATGGCAACAACTAGCAAATCAGAGAAAGCCGTCTTCTCTGCAGACTATAAATTCTGACTTCTCAAATTGGTTTCTTTCCCTTCCAAATAAATGTAACTTTACATGCATATAACAGTAAAGACACAGCTGACTAAATACCCTGAAGAGGCAAAAGTAACAGTGAAGCTACAATTTGATTAGTCTGATGCAGATCTGCCCTTTGCATTACCTTGGTTACTTTTAAATAAAAGACTTAATATAATAATAGTTTGAAAGTAACCCCCAATTTCAGACTAAACACCCACCCAATTCTGTTCTTTTAATTGTCAAAATTGGGATTACGCTGTCTGTCAACTCTAAGGAGACCAGATGAAGTAAGACTGGAAAACCGATCCCACATGTAGAGGAGCCCAAAACAAATGCCTAAGACTTGTCTTACTAAAGGGAAGAAACAAGTGGCCTTCCCCCTACCACTATCTCTCAACAGCCTCTGCTTGTACGCAGCATGAAAATCAGCACAGGAAGAAGCAGAGAGAACAAAACAGAAACAGACAAGCCAGGACGCCCATGGCCACTTAGGAAAGCCACCACTTCAAAAGATGCTCCCCAGCCCTCAGCCCTCCCAAGGCCCTGCTAGGGAATTTTTCCCCCTAAGTTAGGAAGGAAACCCTAGGACTCCTTACAATGTATCACATGGTAAGGGAATAAGGAATCCCCTCCCTGGCTAGCTCGCCCTGCCCCGCCCTGCCCTGCCCATCCTGCCAACATTGCATTTATAGCCACAGATATTTCCCAGCACTTACACCCAGGCCAGACAGCCAAAGACATGGGAGCAATACTTCAGTCAAGACTACTCCCGCCTCCCCCCCACCCCCTCATGCCACCCCCCACCCCCACCCCGGTCTGCAACAGATGAGTCAAGTAAACCTAGATGGCTGTCACACCTCACTTAGAAACTAAATTACAGAGCCCAAACCAGCACTGGGAAACACTTGCTGTATCATGGAACCCTTCACCCAACTTTTATTTGGTACTACACTGTTGAATTATAGCTTTGACAATCAACACCCAAGAATCCACGTCTTACATTTTAAATGACAATTCAGACTCGGCAGGATGCTGTATATGCAGTGAGGCCCCTTTACTCTCCCAACAGAGGTTGGGGAAATAAAGGGAGCAGGTGTTTTTATAAGAGAGAACTGAGGAAGAAGAAGCTGACAGAGCCATCTGTAACCCAGAACCCACACCACATGCTGAAGAAGAGATCAGAGCTTAAAAGAGAAAGAATATATGAGACAGCTTACACAGGTCCTGGCAAATCGCAACATCAAGTGGCCAGTGAATGAGAATACTAACAGATGACCAGCTTTTCCTGGAGGGCAGCGCTGGTGTTAATGGTCTTTCCCTAAGTTAGGAAGAAAGCCCTAGGACTCGTTACAATGTATTACATGGTGATGGCATAAGGAATCCCCTCCCTGGCTAGCTCACCCCTCTCTGTCTCTCTGTTTCTGTATTTCTGTCTCTGTCTCTATCTCTCACAGACAGACAGACATACACACACACACACACACACACACACACACACACAGAGAGAGAGAGAGAGAGAGAGAGAGAGAGAGAGAGAGAGAGAGAACTCATCTAGGGTTCCCTCTCTCCATGAACAGTAACTATATAATTCTGTATCCCCAAAACCAGAATTACCAAGAGGAGCTCCAGTTTGCTAAAACTCTCCTGGATTTCCGCCGTCCATCTCTCCCTTCTCCTCATCAGAATGTGAGACAGGTTGCTGCAAAGAGGACGATCTACAGAAAGGAAAACACGAACAGCCCATCTCCAAATCCCTAGATTTACATCCCAAGACCTGTAGGGTCTTCCCCTACAGCCTTAGGCTGCTTTTTATCAATTCAGAGACACAGGCAGGGGCTATGCCAAAACGGGATAAAGCAGCCTTCAATGCCAGGAGTACCAAGGCGCTTCGGGGAAAGTCATGAGAGCGGGAAACTCAGAGCAGCAGAATAGAGCTACTGCATTAACTACTGCATTGCAATACCTGGGAGTCGAGCCTTAGCCACCAATCTTACTTCTTACATACTAAATGGCTTCCCCAGGCCACCCTCCTCATGGGAACCCAGGAAGGAACTTTTATTTCCCAAGAAAAACCAAATAGCATGATGTATTTATTACATCGCACTTGCCTGTAGGTGACTTTGTAATCCCCTCCCAAGAGAATCATGGACGTGTGGCTGTAAGCTAAAAGTCAAGTACACTTATCAACAAAAGATCTTTGGCCTCCACAGCACATGTGGCCATCAGACTAAACACTCCACAGGGGGCAAAGTCTCAGGACAGAGACAATTCCAGAGGCCACCCTCTTCCTGCAGCTCCACTCGCTGCACCCCAAGTGAACATCTCTCACCAGCTCCTTTCCCTGTGACATGCAATATAAACTTTCCCAAGAAAGCAGGAGGCTCCTTATTCGGATCTTAGGGGGCTTCCTTACGTGGGTAGGGAATAGAAAGGGGAGCTTAAAGTCAAAACACAATTACGCAGGAAATTTAATGTGTCTACTATGGACTAAGAATTCAAACTGAACATTAACAGACTAACCATAAATGCTAAGAGGGAGATTCCCGAGAAGAAGGTCTGCGAGTGAGTGTTAATAGCATCGCAACCTTGGAACAGCCTACTAGAGATTCTGGTCTCTTTAAGCTGGAAGGGAGCTGAGGGGTTTGGTGGTGTTGGTTAAGACAAGGTTACTCTAAAGGAAGGAGAATCTAACACCAGGGATCAGGAAAACTCAGGGACAGAAAACAGAGGTGACAGCCACACACCAAGGCCTGTAGGGTCTTCCCCTACAGCCTTGGGCTGCTTTTTATCAATTCAGAGACACAGGCAGGGGCTATGCCAAAATAGGATAAAGCAGCCAGCTCTGCAGTGGTCACTGAGACGCTCCCTTTGGTCATTCCTGTGTTACTGTTCTGAAAAAAAAAAAAAAAACACACAGTTTTGCTCCAGCTGTGTGGGCCCCTCCTGGCCACTGCATCCCATCTGATTAAATAAAGTGAAGATACAAAGCCCACCTGTCCTCCAGGCAGATGGCTCGTCACCGTCACCATCACCGGCTAGCTCTCCAAGTATGGGGCAAAGGACAAGAGAAGCAGGAAAGAGGGAAAGGACACTCAAGCAGGAAAGACCTTCCATAGGAAGGTAAGGGGACTGCCACTCAAATGCTTTCTTTCTTCACTGTCCACACAGGACCTGTCTGCCTGCCATCCTGTCACGATAATGCACTCAAGGCAACACAGACCACCCCACCACAGAACTGATGAAGAATTGGGGAGGTCACCGTTACTGTTACTGCTTTTTTACAGCATGACACAGCTCACTCCTATTAACACAAGTGATTTTTCTAGGTAAGTGTGGCTATTGATTAAAAATTTGACTTTTCCTCTGGAATTCTGCCAAAAATATAAAATTGAAACTTTTATTTTCTTTGGTGCAGGAATAAAGTAAATAAAATAAGTATCAGCTATGGTTTATTTAAGTCAATAACTTCATACATTGCCTCTTACCATTATCCAAATCCATCATAACATTTAAAAAGTCTTTTCAGAACTATCTTAACTGTATTTTGTTAATCATACCTTTAAAAATCACAGTTAATATGCCTTTCACTTTAAACATCACCACAGACTTCATTTAAAAATCTTGGTAAAAAGTTCAAAGAGTTAAGAACGTCAGCTAAATTTTCACTTGAATCTTAGACAGTTAAATTGCAAATGAGGAGAAAGACAGTAATATCCCACCTCAATAAGTGAGTTTTTAATGTCTCAGTGGAAAGCTGCTGTTAGTGATGATTTTACTGCCCTCATGTCATGTTTTTTTTTTTTAAGATTCCCTACTTTCCTCTGAAACAGCTCAGCTAGCCATGCCACCTAAAAAGGAGCGACCAACACACACTAGCATGCAACTTTTTTTTTTTTTTCAAGTTTTCCTTTTCAATATACTGAAGGTACCAGGGACCTACTTCAGAACACAGTCACTGTTTAGGACTTGAATGACCACATCTTCCAAGTTTTAGAACCCAAGTCTGGAGCCTGCCACTTAATTGGTACTAAGAGAATAAACGCAAAGAAAAGCTTTGTCATACTCCATATGAAAACCATCGCATCAATGCATAAAAAGCATGCATGTTGCCCCCTCACAAGCTGACACACTTATGTCATCCTCGGAAAGCAAGGGGCTGCAGAGAGGCATCCGGAATAAGACTTAGTAAGAAAGAAACCCAGCGTGGTGGCTTCAGAAACACCACAAACCTTTGTTCTCCATACACATTCATTAAACGCCAACCAAAGCATGCCAGGCAGGTTAAAAATAATGCATTTATGTAAGTGCCCCCCCTCCACGCACACAGTCTTGCAAGGTTAAATACAGAGCTCTGAAAGAATGATTTATTGCCACAAGGACAGGGACCCAAAATAGATTGGCAATAAAAGTGATTGGTCCCAGGGGCGGTGAGAACTAATGTAAGCAACATCCTGGCCATGAGAGGCATCCGGGAAGGAGCACCAGAGTCCTGTCAGGCTTCTCAGCCCGGATCCCATCTACACCCAGGTGCACTCTGGGAGAAAGTCACACAAGCTCCCTGTCAGTCTGACTCCTCATCTGTAAAAATGCTGGTCCAGCCCCAGCCTGCAGCAGCTCTTTGTTTTGGTTTGTTTTTGAAATTTTCCTCATCTTTTTCAGTGTTCTACTCTGAACAAAAGAAAGGTGAAGTTCAAATTCCACTGACAAAAAACCAATAATCACAACAACAACAAAAACTACAACAAAAAACCCTGCTGGCTGCCAATCCAGTTCAGCACCAGTCTGCCACTACAGACCAAGCCCAAGAATGGTTGCTCAGGATTACCAAAATGAATAAGGAATTTCCTTTAATAAAATGTTTAGTGGAGAACGCAACAGCAGCAGAAGAGGGGAGCATCTGAGTGGGATGGGTGCTGGGTGACTCTGTCCCCTTTTCTGTTTATTCCTTCCTTGCTTCTTCATTAAGCTTTATTTTTGGAGCCATAGACTGAAACTGGTACCCGTGGTTGGAGGAAAGGGAGAAGATGCCCTGGATACAAAGAGAGCTGAAAAAAAATGTGTAGTTATCCACAGCTCTGAAGGAACGACAAAGTATAGAAGAAAGGTGCATTCCTCCAGGGCTATCTCCTCCAACCTCCATGGTAGACATCCAGTCCCCAGCCCCACCTTCGAATGCTGGCAGGTGGCAACCTCTCTGGAACACGAACCTCCACCAATGGGGGGAGTGACACAGTAGCTAGTTCTATTTTGAGCTGTTCTGTTAAAAAGTTCTGTTGAGCTGAAACCTTTTCCCTTTCATCCAACCACGGGTACCAGTTTTCAGTCTACGGCACAAAAACAAAGCTTAATAAAGAAGCAAGGACGGAATAAACAGAAGAGGGGACCAATTAACTACAACTGCAGGGCTGGAAGGTAAGCAATACAAAGTGCTCCGAGGGCCAGGCGCAGAGCCCCTGGAGAATGTTCACACCCTGACCTGTGCCTCCCAGTCAACGGGAACGCATTTTCCCTGTCTGCACATCTTAAAAACAGAAGAGATGGATTTGACAACTCATTCTCATTGTTCAGTCAATGAAATCTTTCCTGGAGGTCTCCTACCTTAACTACTCTCTTTCCATGAAGTCTCCAACCAAAGCCACCCTTAAAACCATGATGCCTATGCTTCAAACTGACCAGCCCCTTTGTATCCTCTACTGGAGGCCATTGGCCTACATGCCAACCACCGAGATCTAGGGCAGAGATTCAGAGCTGCCGGAAGTGGAGAACGAACTTCTAAAAGGGGCGTGGGACAGCTCTAAGGCCAACTGAAAATCTGCACTGGCTCCTGACCATCAGTCAACTAAAAAAAGAAGTTCATCAAGTCACTTTGGAAGTGGGATAAAGGAAATAAAACAACCCAGGAGAGAACGGAGTGGAGAGGCAATCAAGACCAGCCCGTCTTTGGGGAATCTTGGCCAAGAAGTCATTCCTGAACTGAGTATTAAGCCATAAGGGGAAAAAAATCCATCTCTAGGGCACAAGAACCTTTCTCTAACATCGAGAAGCTGAATTCTGCACAAAGCCATTTATTCTCTGACAGGTGATGGAAAAAAGAAAGAATGATGGCTTTTGGCCATGGAGGAAGTGTGGCTCTCAGTTCTGCTCTACCCAGCCAGTCACACACCAAAAAATAAATAAAACATTTTTTAAAAAAACTGTTAAAGCTTTCATTTGAAGGAGCTGATGTCTTTCTAAACCTCAGCTTTCTGCAAGGACCTCACGGGAGATCGAGTGCTGGAGAGAGCACATTAAACCCAAGTTGACACCGTCGAGACGGCATGTGTCACTTCTAGTCATAACCAATAGGTTAAGACGAATCAAAAATAACCCTGCCAGACAAAGATCAAGAAGACAGAACTAAACCAGGTATCTAACGGCCCAGAAGTTATCTGCCTCGCCCAAGGCTGGTCGCTTCAACTGCTACCTCCTAATGACCCGGACTGCGGTCCTGATGTCTCCCAGTTTGGGAGCTGACTTTGAAAGAGGCCACCGAGAACCTGAGCCGTCAGCCTCCCTCCCGCGCTCACCCGGTGCAGGCCGCTCACCGGACCCCGAGGCTCTCCCAGCCGTCCTCCCAGAGGCGGGCGAACAGCCTCCCCGCGACCGCCCTGGTCCTCCCGCCGGCCCCTCTGGAGCCTGACCTGGGCCGCCGTCTCCGGCTCTCCAGCGCGGAGTCTGCATCCTCTCTCCCGAGCCTGGCCGGCCAGGGACGGCTCTCCGAGCTGCAGGCCCCCGGCCGCCGCCGCTGCCCGCCGCCGCCTCCCGGACGCGCAAGCAAACCGGACTGCACGCAGGGACGCGCGGACGCGAGCCGGGCTCGCGCGGGATCTGGGCCGGGCCGGGCCTGGAGGAGGCGCCGTTACCGGGGTCCCCGGGACGCCCCGTCACGCCCCCTGCGCCGCACACCAGCGCCCCTCCCGCCCGCCGGGCTCCAGGCTAGCCTCCTCCTCGGCCACCTCCGGCTCGCCTGAGCGGACCCCGAGCTGCCCCGAACTGCCTCCAGGTCCACGCCACCCACGCAGTGCCCGCCAGCCCCGGTTCCACGTCTCTTCCCCAGGGCCACCAAGGTCCCAGATGTCCTTCCCGGGCCTCCCCCCCAGAGACAATGGCTCGACCCGACCGCCGCCTCAGCTCGGCCACCGTCCCCGTTCCATGGGCTGAGATGCGATGGCTGCCCCGTTTCACAGAACCGTACGCCAAGGCTGGATGACAGGCTAGAGCCCCGAGCCAGGACACTCGCTGATAATGGGGTCGGGGGTCCAGCTACCAGCGGCCCAAAAGCTATCACAGGGCAGAGCTGCTGTCCCCGGTCCCGGTGAGCTCGTCCTCCGGGACACCGGCCTCCGCCCACGCCGTCCCCGCCGCCGCCTCCTCGGCCCTCCAGCGAGAGACAAAGAGCCGGCGCCCCTACCCGCCGGGCCGTGGCCGCTGCAGCGGGAGGCCGAGGGGTGTCTAGCCTGGCACGAGGGGCGAGTGCCGGGAAAGCGAGTGAAGGCGCCTGGGACGAGCCGCAGCACACGGGCGGCGTGGGTAACCTGACACGCCGGGGTGGATCGCAGAGCCCCGATGCGGCGACAAGGACGAGAGCGCGCAGGGCTGTACCCGGCCGGAGATCGGGGCGCGCCCGGGCCGGCCGAGCGCGCGGGGTAACCGCGGTACTCACCGGATCGGAAGAAGGCCGCGATGTCGGCCAGGTCCTTGGCGGCCTCCTCAGCGCCCTCGCCGGCGCCGCCCCCGCAGCCGGAGCCCGCCGCGCTGGCCGCCGCCGCGGGGCCGGAGGACGCGGCCGGGGCGGTGGCACCGCCGCTGCTGCCGCTCATGGCTTCGGCGGCGGACGAGCCCGCCTCGGGCCCCGCGCCCCTAGCTCCGCGCACCCAGCCGCCCGCGCCTGGCCTGGCGGCGCCGAGCACCCAGCTGCCCGCGCCCGGCGCGCGGACGCACAGCCCCGGGGCGGCGGGCGGCGGCGGCTCGGCCCGAGGAGCGCGCCCACATAGACGAGGACACCGCCCGGGAGCCGCGAGCCTGGCGCGGGGCGGGGCGCGCGGAGCCACGGCCTCGGCGTGGCCGGCCGGGGCGCGGGCAGCGGCGCGGACACGCGAGGGCGGGGGCCGGGGCTGACGAAGCTCGGCGATCACGGACGCCGGCGGCGGCAGCGAGCCTCCATCTTGCTTTCTGATGGGGAAGGAAGGAGGGGGAGGGAGAAATCACGGCCGAGGGAGCCCGGGTGAAAGGAAAGGGAGAGCAGGGAAAGGAGAGGAAGGAAAAAGAGGGGCTTCGGGAATTTCCGGAGAGCTTCGTTAGAGGCCGGAGCGTGGGCTCGGCTGGTGGGCGGGGCCTGCTGTGGGCGGGACCATGGAGGGGCGGGGCCGCGCCTGGGAGCCCGGAGGGTGGAATGGAGTGGCTCTGGGAACGTGGAGCTGGCCAGGTCTCCTCCTCCCGGGCTGCTCCAAACCTGGGAGGAGCAGGAACAAGTGTGACCGACCCACACTGGCCTTCCAGGCCCGGCACTGCGCCCCCTGCCAGGACTCTCGCGCCTGCACTACAAGCGATCCTAGCGCTGGAGCGTTTTCATTATTATTTATGTCACCCACGGGGCCGAGTGACCAGGGCACAGAGCTGGTGTGGCCCTTGCAGGCGCAGCGCTGGCACTGGCACGTACAAGGGGCTCGATAATTGTTGAACGAGCAGAGAGGCGATGAAAACAGATTATCTGCTCTAGTCGGGTCTCCTTGTAGGTAAAAAGAAGGCGCGAGGGAGGGGGGACTTGCGGGGAATCCCCATCTCCCAAGTGTGTTGGGTCCTCAGATGTATTGGAAAGATGATGGAGGCATGGGAGACAAGAGGAAAGGGACCTTTAAAGAAAATGTACGTTAAATCAGATGTGTGAAATATCAAATTCTGCTTTTATGTCACGGCTGCAAAATGAATGCGGTGAAGGAATAAGCGCCAGATAATTGAAGATCAAATGCAGGAGAAAACAGATCAACAAATTCCATCAAACTACACCACTACCTATGTTTAACGGGAGAACGATGATTAAGCGGCCACCAGATCTTCTTCCCTTGGGAGTCTTAAACCAGCAAGGGAAGTAGGCTTCGTTTCGTTCAGGATGAAGGTTGAAGACATCCTTAGGAATTTGAGTTCATCTTGCTATAGGTGTGTGCTACAGGTGTGATCTACAGCTGCGTGTATATATTTAAGATCGCATAATAGTACATATGCCTGTATCTTCTTGCTCTGTCAGTTAATTGGTCCTGGAAACATTTTTGTAACAACCCACACACCTAGCGTTTTGATTCATTCTCTCTCTCTCTCTCTCTCTCTCTCTCTCTCTCTCTCTCTCTCTCTCTCTCCTGTTTTGTGTCTGTGTTCATATGACTACAGGAGGCAGGTACCCAGTGTCTAACTCAGTCACTCACTTCTCACCTTAATTTTTGGAGCAGAGTCTCTCACTGAATCTAGAACTCCTTGGTTAGTTAGACAGTTGACTAGCAATACTCAAGGATCCTCCCGTCTCTGCCTCCCTAGTGCTGAGATGACAAGCACAAGCTACTGCACCCAGCTTTTTACTGGGAAAACTGAGGATCTGAATTCAGGTTCCCGTGCTTGTAGAGCAAGGACTTTACCATAGACAGGGCATTTCTGCAGCCCTCGGATCTTGTTTTTAATACTTTGCTCCAACTAAAGGAACACGGGCTCTTTGGGGGAGATGGGTGATTCTGGTAGTGGGACAGGAAATATTTAACATGAGCCTGAAACACCCTGTTGAGCTAGAAGGCAAGGAAATCGTTTTCCAAGAAAAAAGCCAGCAGAGATAAAGATTGTCGGAGACACATAGGAAACAATCGGAAGAGCTCCTCATGGCCAAAGCTAGAACAATTTCAGAAAGAAAATACAGCATTGTTTGATTATAAGCAAAAAGCAAACATTTTTGAGTCCATATTGATATAAATGGTTAAGCAGATGGAGTAGAAGAGACAAGCACAGAAGAATTACCAATAATTTATGTGGAGACCGTGTCCTGAATGAGACAGAGCGGAACTCCTGTCTCCCAAGATACAGGCTGCACACAGTACTTTCCAAAGAGAACAAAACTGGTAAGGAACTTCTAACAGAGAAACAGTACCCTGCCCCAGCCCCATTGATCAAGGTGAACGGAAGAATCAGTAAGTCACCATGACAGTGTGTACTAGATACGGTAAGGATGGCAGTGTTCCTCACTGCAACTCCCCTCCATAACTCCTAACTCCAAATGAATATAACAACATCCTATGAATAAGACACTTTCTATAAAATACCTCACCAGCACTCTCCCAAGCCTTCAAGGTCACCAAAAATGAGAGAAGGCAAATAAATAGTCATAGCCTGCCGTGAGAATCATAGATCGCTGTGTAGTGCTTTGCAGGTGTTGTTTTGTCCTCTGACAGGTTTTCCGTCTGAGGCCCAAGCTGGCCTTGAACTCTCCATTCTCTTACGTCAGCCTCCTAAGTACTTTTACTAAATGTATAAGTACAGAACAATCCATGTGTGCCACCGTATTCGGCTCAGTGGAGTGGTCTTGATGGGTCTCAAAAAGAATTCCTGAGATTTCAACTGAGTAAATCTGAATAGCATGTTGGAGTATTCGTCACTAACAGCGAACCCACAGTGAGTGAGAAACTGGATCTGGAGTTCTGGGGAGCTCTCTCCACAACATTTTAGTAAATGTCAATCTCATTTTAAGATTAAAAAAAAAAAGTTTGAAACTTACTTTTCATCAGATGAGCAGTCTCTCTTCCCAAACAAAGTAATTCGAGTTAGCAAGTCCACAGTCTCATGACCCTTCATCTCAGCTGTGTTGGCAATGCTTTCCTATTTTTTTCTCTTCATCCCTATCTATACCTTCTCTCTCTCCCTGACATAGCCTAGCTCTCAGAGGCTTCAGAGGGAAAGCAGAGATGTTGTACCCGGTCCCTGAACATGAAGAACCACGCTAGCGTGTCTGTTCCCGTAACTGGGACATCCTGCCTAGATTGCTGGCATTGTTGAGGCCAGATTGTAGACATTGCTGGGGCCAGTCCTTACTGCTGTGCCTTACCCACCCGTGGGAACTCGGGGTGGCTGGCAGCCATCAGAGAAAATACTCAGCTGCTCACTGTGGCGCTCAGTCCCAACCCAAACCCCTGAGAAAGGCAGTCACACTCCTAGATATTCCAGGCTTCCTGACACAGGCTTTAAAGAGACCCACTTTAAGATTTAACACTACCCATCTCTACCCCCAAACCCCATAAAAGAATATTTGCCCTTTTAAAACTCCAATTCAGTGGTTCATTATTCCTTGTCTATTAGCTTTGGTGGAACCTTTCTGTTCTTCGAGAGCCTCAACTTTGGATTCTAAATGTGTCTCTTCAAATTCAAAGCCAAGAGCCAACATTTTTTTCTTTGTATCTTTCCCATAATAATCCCGCCTTTGGCTAGTAAATATACTGTCCTGTTCCTTCTGTCAAAATAAAATGGTGGAGAGAGGTTTAAACGTTGAGGGGAAATGAAGATGTTTTGGATGAGAAGGACACATTAGTCAATGGCCTCGTCGTGCAGCATAGAAGATTGACAGCATATGGGTCCCGAACCTAGGAAGTGATAGCTGGTCAAGACCTCCCTGTTGGAAGGTTTCTGGGTGGAGCAAATTCAGGGTGCTGGGAGATGGCCTTAAGAGAATTCGACAGAGTAACATTACTGCTCAGGGCATTGTGGTGGAATGGGCAGGAAATGACTGGTGTGTATTTGGCAAGAAAGATCTTATTCTAGAGATAGAAATTCTGGCCAATTCTCCTTCTCAGTACTCATCCAAGAAAGGAATGAGAGAGGATTTCTGTGTGAGTATGGGACACACATGCAGGCTGTGCCTGACATCTGAGCATGTGCAGGAAGATCTAAACAGGGTCTCAGACAGCTGCTGTTGATCCTACCACCTTCAAAATCCGGCTCCAGTTTCATCCGCTTTCATGAAGCTCCTACATAACTCAAGTGGATCTCTCCCTGCTCTGAGTTGCCCATCAGTCATTTGGCATCTAATCATGCGCCACGTTCTATGATTTCTAAGCTTCGTCTTCAGTGTCCTGCCTAGGAGATGACGTCATTCTTTGCAATTAGCATGCAGGTGTCAGTGTGCCTCTTGTGTACCTGGAGCTACATGAGGCCTGAAGACGTGCTACAAGATGCACATCATGAGGCTTTGGTAGACAGTGCAAAGCCACAGAGACAGTACCCGCTCTCCTCAGTAGACAAGCCTGTTGAGGCCCCAGGCTGCCCCACTTTGGGCGGCCTAAATATTGCGGCCCTCTTCTCTCCGGGCTTGGCAGCCATGTATCCCGGCCAAGCTGCCGCTCCTGTCTGGGGGTCGGGGTTTTCAACAAGAGAGAGAGTGAGGACGGACTCGAGAATGGAGACCAGACAGAGTGTGTTTTCAATCCCGTTTATTCTTCAGTCTCTCTTCCTAGTCCAAGTCCCAAGTCTTGAGTTCCTAGTTCCTAGTTGTACTCAATCTGTTCTCTTCCGAGTGTCTAACGTCTACTCCTACTCCTAGTGTCTGAATCTCTGTTACTCCAAATTGTTCTCTATTCTCCTGTCTGCCTCTCGCCTTTTATATGTCTCACTTCTAAGCCATGCCTTTTGGTCACACCTTTAATCATGCCCTTAGGTCTTGTCTCTAACTCTTATCTCTAAATTACACTCTTAAGTCACACACCTTTAAGTCTCACACACCCAAGGGAAAATCCTGGGTATCTAAAGCAAGATGTTATCAGAGTGTGCTCAGCTGTTGTAGGCTATTGTAATCCAAGTCTCATGTCAGGGTTTATGGTTCAAGATGGCCGCAAAGCTGATAGCTGCTTTCTGCTAAAAGTCGGCTCCCAACACAAACCCTGCTAAAAACCTGTTTCCCAACTCTGGTGTCTATGTAACTGGAAACCGATTCCCATGAGCTACAAGCAGAAAAGGGCAGATTTATCATCTGTGGGCTCTTTGTCTTTTGTGTCCAACCTTTAGGAACACCATATACTAGTGAAGGGGCCATAGCTTGACTATGAAGCAGAGCATATGGTGTAAGAAGATGACTGCTTATAACACAAGAAAATGAAGACCGCCGCCTTGGTCCGTGACTATGTGTCTGGTGTTGAACTTTATGCCACCCAGCCTTCTCTTACCTACTAGGCCAATCAGAGTTCATGTGTGGGTGTGGGTGCATGTATATTGCACTATGCACATAAGTGTATGAAGTTCAGAAGTTCCTGTCGGTTGTCTTCATCGACCAATCCTCCCCCAGCACTCATTCTCTCACTGAACCTGGAGGTTATTGATTCAGCTAGAGCAGCTGCCCAGTGAGCTCCAGAAATCCCTCTGTGTCCACTTCCCTGGTGCTGGAATTAGTGGTACAAAAATCACCATGCGAGAGGCTTTATTTTGTGTAGGTGCTAGAGATCTGAACTCGGGTCCCCATGCTTGTGTAGCAAGCATTGCTGACTGAGACTCTCTATGAACCCTAGACACAGTCCCTTATTGATGTTTCTCACATATTTTTTTTTCCCCAAGGGACCCTTCAATAAAGAGCGGGGATGGTTATTTCCTTGAGAGTCTGGAAGGTGACTGCAAGGACCATCCATGACAACGTCTTTGAACTTGGTGGTCTTTTCTTGTAATCAAAAGTTGAAACGTTTTCTTCTCATTCATTTGTATTTACTTTAACGTAAATATTAATGTCTTAACTTGTTTTCTCCTTGATTGTGCGCAGTATGGACTCCCTACTTTCCGCCTCAAAAGATATGCTGAACTCATACCCTGATACCTTAAAATGCAACTGTACTTGGGAATGAGGCCATGCAGAGTAATTATTCAGACTGGGGTCGTGCTAAATGGTAGCCCTTATGAAGAGGGTGGCTCTGGTGTAGGAACAAAAATGGAGACTGCCAACAGAAGATGAGTTGAAATGATGTAATCTGAGCCAAAATGCTATTGGAAATCACCAGATCAACAAAGAGCCTAGGAAAAGGATTTCCTATAGATTTTCAGAAGAATCCTAGCCCTGCCTGCGTAATATTCGATTTGTGGACCCCAGAAGTCTTAGATCTCTAGAGAAGCCTGGTTGATCACTTCTATTGTTAAAGTCTCCTGGTTTGTAGTATTAGCAGTCATGGTAACGCCCAAAAATTGATACTAAGTCCAACACAGGTCTAGTATTTGGGGGGTTTTTGGGGGGAGGGTGAGTGACTCTTTGTTTAGGAATAGAGTCCTCTTTTGATATATTGTTGTATCCTGTGACATCCAAAAATAAAAATGAAAGGAAGGGAAAAGAATGTAAGGATTCAACTTAACAATTGGTCTACAGGAATAGTGTGATTGAAAACACGTTGTGGAAACCTCCTTGGTACGCTGTCGTGCCAAGTGTAAACCTGCTTCTCTTTTCTCTGCTACTATAACCGGAACTTATGCTTGGCTATTTTGTGAGGAAAGGGGTTGCTTTGCTCACAGTTTTTAATTAAGGTCCTAGACGTCTGTATATCTTTATAGTCCCATTAGTTGGCCTCTGTCTAAAAGCACCCTGGCTACATGATATTGGAGTGGATGGTGTCATAACTTGAAACTGTGTGATGGGAAGAAGACAGGATACCAGGATAGTAACTACCTTGTCTCTTACAGTGCCCTCTCCAAAGATCTAACCTGGGTCCTGTAGAAACTATACTAACTACAGCTGCTGTGACCTGTGTCCGAGTCATTTTGCACTGTGCATTATCTCTTAAAGGTTCCACACACCTCTTAGCCTGGACAAGCTTCCACACATAAGCCTTTAAGAAACCCATCCCAACCTGTATACGAAATTGGGAACCATAGCTACAAATAGAACTCAGATTATAGACACCAGGGGTCTCTTCTTGCCTTAGTTTACCAAGGGTGTAAGCCTAGAGATAGTAGTGCCCACATATGTACAGGCTTGAGTGGACCATGCTCTCGAGTTGGTGCCAACGATAGAACTGAATAAAAGGTGGCCAACCTCCAGGGCCATGACCCTCTCCATATGCTAGAGCCACATTAAGTCAGTTCAGCTATGCAAACCAATAAGCCTGCATTCTTCAAGGCTTCTCTGGGTGTGGTTGCCATAAGTTGCAAAGATAGAAGGCCAAGTAGAGCCCATCTGCCTGCTCTGCATCTCTCTTCATGAAATATTGAGTCGCCAGATTGCTTATTGCTCTCAAGATTGTTTGATAAACATTTTTTCATACCAGTGTTTTTTTTCCAACATTTGAGATAACTCTGAATAGACAAATCCAGCAGAATAGGGGGTTAGAGGAATGAACGTGGAAGCTTGGTGGGGCGGAATAGGAGGTCGATGGTGGAGTAAACAGAGAGAAAAGATGTGGTATGTGTTGGTCCTCATTTATGAACTTGAGGATATCTAGACTCTCTGGCAGACCTGTGGTAGAAACTGGTGCACACTTGTCATGACTCTGCTCCTGGCTGTGGTGCACTGCGACCCACGGTCTCGCAGTTTCCTGCTGCTGGTCTTATTCTACCTCGATGACTGTAACATCCACCCGTGACCTAAAACAACCCTTAATGTTTGTTAAGTCACTTGTCAGGGCATTTTTTTTTCAGGCTACATGTCATTCACCAAGACAACATGTGCATGTTGTCCATGATTGCCTATGCACCGCCTGGCTGCCTTGGGCTGTTAACTTAAGAAAGACTTAATCTAGTGCAGACAAACCACACTACCAGAGCCGAAAGACAAAAGGATATTCGTCTCTAGATGGAGCTTCACCTTGATGTGCTAATTTTCTTATTACTATTATAACAGGGGAGCAGTATTAGAGGCACATCTTTGTATTTACTCTCTCTTCTTCCAGACCTGATCAATGTGTCCCAACTGCTGACTTCCACTTCCTGCCAGATATTTTAAAAATGCAAAATTGATAAATTGCGGGCTTGTTTCCCCCCCATCTATATTTGCTACAGTTAACAGATCTGAAATCTACCCTTAGCAAGATCCACTGCTCCTGATCAACTTTTTGCCTTCAGATGTCCTCAGCAAGGATCAGTACTTCCAGGAGTCCCTAACCCCTTAAAACCTGTATCACCTTAATCCTCCTATCGAAGACTGGTGGCTTAGCAGATATCAGCTCAGAGTATACCAGACAAAGAAGGAAAAAGGCCATCAAACATTACCAGAAAGAAAAGCACCTACCTTTGCTTTTGCACAGAGTGGGTCTTGCTAATGTGAGGACAGTGGTTGCACACCACGCCAGCTCAGTTCCTTCTGCACCGAAAGCCATGTAAGACTCATGTCCAACCTGGGCAGTGGTGGCTCAAGCCTTTTATCTAGCACTTGGAGGAAGAGGCAGGCTGATATTCCCTGTGAGTTTGAGGATAGCCTGGTTCTAGGACAGCCAGGGCTACACGAGAAACCCTGTCTCATAACACAAACAAAACAATGAACAAACCGTCATGTCCAGTTTAAGGCTATTTCAGAAGACTTGACTTACACAGCAAACAATCACTCAGTCCTTATTCAGTCGTCTGCCAGAGTGAACAAAAGAAGCCAGATTTCTAGCCTCACAGGCTGACTTTCCACTGGGGGAGGGGAAATCAAGGTGTGTGCCAGAAAATAAACAGAAGAGTGATCCATGCAGCAAAGGAAGGGGTAAAAGTTTAGGGGATAGGGCCACCATGGAACTCATGGGTAGTACAGTACAGCACAGATCAGAAAGTAAGAAAATGAAATGTGGGCTGGAGAGAGTTAAGAGCACTGACTGCTCTTCCAGAGGTCCTGAGTTCAATTCCCAACAACCACATGG
The DNA here is from genome assembly GCF_011762505.2 of Arvicanthis niloticus. Taxonomy (NCBI): domain Eukaryota; kingdom Metazoa; phylum Chordata; class Mammalia; order Rodentia; family Muridae; genus Arvicanthis; species Arvicanthis niloticus. Next base: position 11,611,816 of record NC_047676.1, on the reverse strand, counting down.
TGGCTCACAACCACCTGTAATGGGATCCAGTGCCCTCTTCTGATGTGTCTGAAGACAGCTATGGTGTAGTCATATAAATAAATAAATAAACAAATCTTTAACAAACAAAAAAAGAAAATGAAATGCATATTGGTCATGTGTAAGAGGACCCGAGGAAAAATACAAAGGTCCTGAAACAGAAGGCCCTGTTCGGAAAACACTGGCAAGGTCACTGTGGCTGGGTAGGGGAGAAACTGGAAGTGTAGGCAGCGGGACACAGAAATCTTGTAATTTCCAATCTCCTGGGTGTCAGCTAACAGCTGCCCTTACTGAGAGTGTGATGATGGATGTGGGTTCTTCCGGAAGATTCAAGCGATTCTAGGAGGAAAGAAGAATGACATAGACTCATCATTAGGGAACAGGCAGTTGCTTCTAAGAAGGAAGTTACTGGGAACGTTAGACAACTCAGAGTGTGCAATCCATGTTACCTTTCCGTATCTGAGAAAGTTTTAATGAAGTTCAGGGAAAGGTCAGCAGTCTGAAGTCCATCTGATTCCTAAAGCATTGGGTGGGGAATTATGGAAATAAAGACTGGATTCAAACAAAGTGTGGTGGCATTTACACATTGCAGGGCAAAGGAAGCTTTGGCAGTAGGATCATGGGTTAGAAGCAAGCCTGGGAAATGAGACCCTATTGGAGGAAGAGCAGAGAGGGGAAGGTCTGGGAGACTTATGCAAATGGTCAATAAATACATAAAACAGTTTTAAATGATATGAGCCATATGGGACATGCAAACCCAGTCACAGCGACTTACCACTCTATACCCGGCAGAGTGGCGAACATTAAAAAGTCAGTAGCGAGCAAGCAGCAAGTCATGAAGGAAATGGAACCCTTGTTCGTTACTGGCAGAAATGTAAAACAGAGCAGCCGCTTCAGAAAACACGTTGGATGCTCACCCAACGGTTAAACATAGAGTTACCGTATGAGCTGACAATGGTGGGTAAGCTTTCCCAAGAGAAAGGAAGCATATGTCCACACAAAAGCCTGTATGCAGATATCCACAGTCCACACAAAAACCTGTATGCAGCTATCCACAGCAGTGCAATTCACAATGGCCAAGAAGTGAAAAACACTCCAAGTACCATCAGATTCCTGTATAAAGAGTTGCCATTCCACAGGATGGGAGATTACCCATTCATAAAAAGGAAGCGCCAATACTTTCTGTCGCATGGGCAGGCCAAGCCAACATTCTGCTAAGTGAAAGAAGCCAGATGCAAGGGATAGACTGCGTGGTTCCATTTAGATGAAACGTCCAGGAAAGGCAAACTGAGGCCATCCTGAGCAGAAGTGAGCAGTGCTGAAGCCCTTGTATCTGCCACATGAAGTTCTTCCCCATATATTGGACAGCAAACACCAAGCACCATGAGATTCAGGAGTGTGAACATGAGCCACACCATCCTGGAGTGCGGTCCTCAGGGCCAGCTGGCTTCTGCTATGGCAGGTGCTACCTTTGGCTGTCATGTATGGTACTACCCTCCAGCAGCCAGCCAGCGAGTCCAGGATCTTTCCTCCACTTTCCTGCAGGAAAGGCATGAGCCAGTTGTTTCCCTCAAGCTCAGCAGCTTTATGTAGAGACTGCAGCTGCTGGTGACAGTGTATCTTCAGTCAAGTCCTGAAGATGTTGAAAAATCACAAGAGAAAAAAAAATCATACAACCAGAGCATTAAAAAAAAATTCCCAGAGATTGTAGAACCCGGGGCTGATAATATAGTTTCTAAAACAGCTCCTGCTGTAATTACTGGAGACAATAGTTTGGAATAGTTTCTAAGCTACTCAGCTTATAAAGGAGGGAACCAGGAGAGTCAATGCCCTACCTTTCCCAGCCCCTGCTAGTGTCTCCCATTGGCTGCACTCACCCAGGAGACAAGAGGGATGGATGTTCCTTCTCTATCTGCTATTTTTATGAGAGCAAAACAGGGTAGAAGCAGAAAGCAGACCCGTTGGACCAAAGTAGAGAGCATCTAGTTCTGCCACGCCCTGCTATAGCATTTGAAAGTCATAAATCATTCAAGAGCACCCAACAGCTCGGTGAGCCCGACCTTGCACACAGAATACTAAAATGAGCACGCATAGTTGGAAAGATAAGTCCAGCCACTTAACAAGACAGCTATGAACACAAAAGGGGAATAAATGTTCAAGTAAGCAAGGAGGACCAGGGAACTCAGAGAACAGAGAACCCTTTTGTGCAGTGGGTGTTGAAAGAAGCATTCCTAGATCAGAATTTCATTTGATGTTGGTCAAAGGTCAAAGCTAACAACACACAGGGTAAGTACATTGTCATCTTTTAAATAGACAATGGGGATAGACTCTCTACTCAGAGGAAGGGGACACTGGCTGGCTGTGCACTAACATCTTGTGCCATTCTTCTCTGGTTGGCCTGGAGCTCACAGAGTAGACAAGACTTGCCTGGAGCTCACTATATAGACTAGGGTGGCCTTGAACTCACAGAGATCCATCTGCCTCTGCCTCCTGAGTCCTGGAATGAAGGTGTGTGCCACCACACCCACCTATTATGGCATCTTCTGAATTTGACGATTTAAGTCTTACTTTTTATTTATTCTTGAAGAGTCTGGAAGGGACTAGAGATATGCTAGGACCAACCATAACGGAGGGGAGGTTTTAAACACCAGTTATAACCGAAAGCCCAGTTATTGGACAGCACCATAAAAGAGACATGGTTAGTTCAAAATCTTTTTATTTATTTTTTGTTCTTGTTTTTGAGACATGGTTTCTCTGTGTAGCCTTGGCTATCCTGGAACTCACTCTGTAGAACAGGCTGGCTTCCTAATCTCCCTGATTCTGCCTCCCGAGTACAGGGATTAGTGTTGTGTGTCACCATGCCCAGCAATACCTATCCCAAATCTAGAGGTGTAGGTGGGGGTTGAGAAGAACCAAGAGTAAACAAAGCAAGAGGCAAATATGCCAGGGAAGAAACATATTCAGGGCTGTGTCAGACAATCCTAAACAAGACAGACCAGGGCTAAGTTGCAGCCGGTCTTGACTGCCAGATCAACACCTCCACAGCCCACCCGAGGGAGGGACCTTCCGCTTGAGGGTGGAGCAATGCACCAGCCTATCAGAAATGTCGGATAGGACACTAAGCTAGCTGTTGTGTGCAATGTGGAGTATAGAATGAACGGATGACCCAGGATAAAGTTAAAGAGTTGTCTTGATGTTCTAGACCAGAGCTTCCAAGTGATGCTTAGACTGGATTATGAGACAGTCAATTTATTGGTCCTTGAATCCATTCATTAATGTAGCCCCGTGGGGGATGTAGACCGGCCCAGAGCCATTTCTCTCCAACCTTGATACATCTAGTGCACTGGATAAATAATGCTGTCTCCTGGATGCGCCACAATCTGACATAGCCACGAAGCACTGTTGTGAAGGGATGATTATGCCTATGGTAGTAACAACGTGGTGAAAGGGTACACAGTAAGAAATGAAAGCCAGCGCTTGCCGATCCCAGCAGGAGAGAACAGCCATCCACATGGTCACCTAATGACTGGAGGAAAGACCTGAAGCTCAGAAATTCCTGGGAGCCTAATTCGATGACAGCTACTAAACCGACATCTCAGAAGGAGGAGTCTTAGAAGACAGGGGAACACGACGAGACTTTCAGGGTTCAAGAAGAGCGCCTAACATCTCCGATGACCCAGGACACTGGGAGTAAGTCAGATGCAGGTGGATCTAAAACTTCCTTTTGGCTGGGAGCAGACGGCACCTTTCAGATCGCTATACATTTCACGCATGTGCAGTCCACCCATGTGGGAGATGGCGCCTCCGCCTCCTTTGCTTTTGTTCTGAGACACAGATTCTTCCCCAGGAGGAGACAGGAGGTCGTTACCTCTCCCTTGCAAAATAAGGCTCTACTTTTGTCTTTTCAACAAGGTGGTTCTCTAATCAGCATTTCCCGACCACGCAGACAGGAGGAAAGCCACCGCCACCGCCATCACGTACCTGAAATAGCCCATGGTAATTTTTTGCCCACGTGGCGAGATTGGCGTTTGAAGCCATTTAAAATCTTTTCTCTTCCTATCCATTCATCCTAAGACTCATACTGGCAACATCTTCTTGAGCACTATTGTCTTGCCTTTCTTTCTCATCCCCTTTCTCTGGTGTTCTGTAATTGATGCCCCCCCTCACTTCTCTTCCTCTGGGAAGGATGGAGAAGCTAGTGCTAAGATGACAGGGCTAGTAACACAAGTTAGTATTGAGCTACAGACAAGCCTCAATCTGGAATACTAAAAACGACCGTAGACAGAACATGTCCAGATCATGTTGCCAGAGATAATGTAGATTTTTATATTATGCATAAGCTGCATTTGTGGATGCTGGCCTTATGTTACTTAATTTCTCCATAATAAATAAATAAAAAAAAAAACCCATGTGTTCACTGTTTTAGACTCTGGTAGTAAGAAAGTTTATCTCTGCTGACAGATGGTAGTGCTTCCTCTCCTGAGCTAATGCAAACTGTGTAGCTCACGGTGTTTCTTTTTATACCTTGGAAGTCAATGCGTTCAGAATTAAGCGGTGCGCTTATCTGCCATCGGTTTTAGAATAAACCCCCCTTCGTGTTGTGTATTTCTTTCTTTTACATTTGTTCTTTTAAGATTTTTTTTTTTTTACTTTTCTCTCTACCCCAGTTTCTTTGGGTTTGTCCCTGAAAAATGTTGGGGGCAAGGGGATGTATGGTTGAATAGATGGGCGAAAGGATGGATGGATGGGTGGTGTGACCGTTATTCCCATTGTCAGCTTTACTGGATTTATAATCACCTACCTGGCACACCTCTAGGTGTGTCTATGAGAGCGTTTCCAAAGAAGTTTCATCAAAAAGATAAGAGCTTTCCTGAATGTGGGTAGCACCACCCTAGTGCCTAGGCCCAAGACTTAATAAAAAGGAAAAAGCATGGAGTAGAAGATTTGAGCATCAGTGTTCCTCTCTCTTTGACCCGCAAGCAGGTGGATCGCAGCATCCTGACCCCTCAACATTCCTGTTGGCATTTCTCCCCTGCCATGATGGACTCCCCACCCCCAATTGAGAACCAAAATAAACCCTTTCTCAACTTGCTTCTGTCAGGTATTTTGCCACAGCAATAACAGAAGCTACAAATCCAGATGGCCATATGACAGACAGATGAACAGCTATATACAACAGCTCGACTCAATTGTTAGCAAGAGGGAAAGACTGTCTCCAGCAAAATTCATCTTCTTTATGATCTTCCTTTATGCTCTAATCCCAACTTAGTGTGTTTGCATAAATATAGCAAGTTTAGCAGGGCCTGACAAAGGACATCTTTGATCCCAGCACTCAGGAGACCAAAGCAGTTGTATCTCTATGACTTAGAGGCCAGCCTGGTCTACATAGCAAGTTTCAGACCAGCTAAGTCTATAGTGAGACCTTATCGCAACAAAATACGCAAAATAGATTTAGGATATTTACCTTCAGTTTCTTAATTTTTCAAATGAGAGTAGCTGCATTTTCAACAGCATACGTTTGTTCTGGGGTTTAGTTTGGTAGATAGTACATGTGATTGCTGGGTATAATCTCCCTAGAACAGGAGAAGTTCAATGGGTACCGGCAGTTACTATCACTCAATGGTGTAGCCCTCCTCTCCTCTACTCTAACAGTTTCTCCTCCAGATTCTCATCACTTCATGCAATGACCTTCGACTCTATCTTAGAATGAAGAACCTTAGAGGGGAATGTATTGGCTTATTCAACCCCTGATTCTGCCAATACTAACTAGAAAGACTTAAGAAGAGAGATGTCACCTTTCTGTTCCAAATGGGGTTTTCAGCACCTTGGAGGCTTAATTATGTCTGCGTGCGATTCATGGACTACTGGGCATTTAAATTCTTTAATGACTATATTTGAGAAAGGAACCCATGTTGTGCCTATTGATAAACTGAGTCTAATGATCGGGGAGTGGGGGTAATGGCTTGTTGGTAGAGACTCCTTCAAGCACCTCTGGAACTGCACCTCATTGTAGGGAGATGAGCTTCTCCCAGGACTAAAATTAGGCAAGGAGCGGAGACTAGGGAAGATAATGGCCTTCCCTCGGCCGGCCCGGTGTCCTGGGTGCAGAGACAGAGGCAGGCGTGAATGAGATCAGAAGCTGCTGGCCAATAAAACTCTATGCATTCATTAGGAGGTAAGTGTAGGTGGCTGTGAGATCGCTTTGTGCAAACGGAGTCAGCCGCCCTTGTTCGACTACAGCCTGCAGCAAGCATTAGCCTTCCAAGAGTTGGCGGAGCCACTTAAGAGTAAGCTTCTCTTTCCAGTCTCCACCTCAGACCCTTCAGCAGCTTCCATGTTGATGCCTAAGAAGACTCAGATTGGCATCTATGAACTCCTTTTTAAGGAAGAAATGATGGTTGCCAAAACAGATGTCCACATGCCCAAACATCCCGAGCTGGTAGAAAAGAATGTGCCCAACGTTGATATAATGAAGGCCATGCAGTCTCCCAAGTCTTGAGGCTACATGAAGGAGCAGTTTGCCTGGAGACATTTCTACTGGTACCTATCGAATGAGGGCATCCAGTATCTCTGAGATTACCTGCACCTACCTCCAGAGATCATGCTCGACATCCTGCTCTTGGCAGCTGTCCTGAGACTGGCAGGCCTCCGCCCAAAGGTCCAGAGCGTGAGCGACCTGCAAGATTCCCAAGATGGGAGGCAGGCAGAGACACCTACAGAAGGAGTGCTGTCCTCCCTGGAGCTGACAAGAAAGCTGAGGCTGGGGCTGGCTCAGCAACTGAATTGCAGTTTAGAGGCGGTTTTGGGTGTAGAGTGATCAGCCATCTCAGTGAAGTTGGAGATTGTGTTGTATTGAGTAGACTTTAGGGAAAATAAAAAGAGTAAGCTTCTGGAGGGAGCAGAGTCGCTGGTGGGTGTGCTCCGCACAAAATGGGCTTGCTGAGCTCAGCAGGAGGGGCACACAGCTGTGAGTCTCCTGGAATTTCTCCAAGTACTTTGGAGCCACGGGCTACTTTGTAAGGCTTTAGAATACTGCAGACTGTAGTAGTGACTTAGCTCACCAGTAAACACTGAATATTCATGATCATGCAATGTCATTTGTCTCCCTGGGTGCCTTGGGTTGGGAGAGATCTGAGAAAGGACCACTGGTCAATAGAATTCAGGCTTCTGTTTTGCAGACAAGAGGGCTGTCCCTCTGCACCTGTTCACAGTTTAGGTCACCCTTCCTCTCTCTGCAAGTCTGATGAGCCTCCTGAAGGGCTCCAAAAATGTTAATTAACACCTTACCCTTAAGAATGACCTTCAGATCCCTTAGTGTGGCATTAAGGATCCATTTGTTAATGTCCCGAGCCTCAGTCTCCTGGGGGTTTCAGTTTAGATTGATTGATTGGATGAAGAAACGCATTGGGGGTGAATCCGAGGCCATGTGTCTGATAGATGTTTGCAGTTAGAGTGTGACACGCTCTACCGAGGCTTCTGTATTTAAACACTTGGTCTAAAATTGGTGGCACTATTTAGGGAGGGAGAAGTCATAGAACTATCTTAGTTACTTGTCTATTTCCATGATGAAGCGCCATGACCAAGGCAACTTACAGAAGAAAGTGTTTTAGTGGGGGCTTCCAGCTTCAGAGGGTTAAGTCATAACCATTACTTCCTGGGAACTCGGTGGCAAGAAGGTAGATGTGGCATTAAGGCAGTAGCTGAGAGCTTATTTCTGACCCACATCCACGAGGCACAGAAAGAGAATTGACTGGGAATGATGTGGGTCTTTCAAACTTCAAAACCCACTCCTAGTGACGCCAGTCCTCCCACGAAGCCACAACTCCTAATCCTTCCCAAATAGTTCTACCAATGGGGGAACAAGCATTTAAATGTATAGTCCTAAGAGGTCCATTCTCATTCCAACTACCACAAGAACCTTTCTGAGTTAGAGCCTAGCTGGGAGAGGAAGGTCACTGGGTCAGGTCCTTGGGGCATGTAATATTCCTAGCTTCTTCCTGTCATATTGTATGTTTTCAGCTCCATGGTCATGTAAATAAGTCACTACTGCAAAGCTTCTACTATTAAGGCAGGAGTAATCTGAGTCACCATGCCCTCCTTACTGTGACAGGCTGGGAACCTGAACACGCTGAACTAAAACAAACCCCCTCCTCCTTTAAACTGCTTTTGTCAGCCTCCCCCACCCCCAGAAGACAAGGAAAGCAACCACTGAGTTGGATACGAACCTGGGGCCCCCATTTTAAGTCAGCATTGTGGAAGCTGCTCCAAGCAGCTTAACCTCACAGTTCCACGCTTGGTGCCACATCTGGAAGCAATGCTGCTGGAATGACCTGATCCACGCACGCAGGCCAGGATCTCAGCGTTCCGCAGGCAGGGCTGGTGCGGCTCAGCTGAAGCACACCCAGTGTCCCACAGTCTTCTTCAAACCTGTGTCCTCCGTGGGGCCTCTGCTCTTGGTATCTGGGATATCGTGCTTCTCCTCCAGTTTCAGGCCGATTTTTCTTGTCACTCTTCACAGAGTCATTTTCCCTTATGACTGACTCCATGAGGTGTTTTAAGGACTCTTTCCCACTAATGTCTCCAGAGCTGGGTCTAGTTCAGTCATGCTTTGTGTCTGGCACAGCATCTGATACAACACCCTGCAGACATAGTCGATACTCAATGCTTGCCTGCAGATACTCTGAATGACAGCGTCTGATTTTCATCTTTTATTCGGGACAGGATTGTTAGTCATGATGTTGCCTCTTACAAGATGAGTTTTAAACCCTTTCTTCAGTTCACCTTGCTCCAGTTTGGCAATAGAGGGTTTTAAATAGCTTTTCCATACGCACAAGCTCTGAGGTTGGCCTCTGAAACCCTTTCCGGTGTGATGTGAAATACATTGGAGTGGATGAAAATCCCTTTCCTTGTGTTTCCCTTTGCAAAGAAATAACAAAGTCACGCCTCTCAAATCAAGACAGTTTAGGGCCAGTTTTAGCTTCAATGAACCACTCTGCTTTTCTAAGCATTCCTCCTTTTCTTGCCCCTGATTATGGCTTACAAATCAGTAGCCAAAAATATAGGGTTTGGGAAAACAGGAGGAAAAGGGTAAAACTGACATCTTTGAGCCTTTGAAAGAAACGGTCTTTTGTTGCTTATTCTCTGTTAAATGTCGAGACCCATCAACATTAGCAGACGCACCAATGGATGTTGGTCCGCCCTGTGTTCTAGGTACTGTGCTGCTAATGAGGTAGAATGGAGTACATATTTTCTTGCTGTTTATTCCCTTTATCATGTGTGCCAAAGGGAATAATAATTATCAGAGCCGGTAAGGAATTACTTATTTACGTGAGATTTTTATTCTGTGCTGGTATGCTTGTCAGTTTTCTATTACTAAGACAAAATGCCTAAGATTAGGTAAGAGAAAAAAAAAAGCTTATTTTGGCTTAAGAGTCTAGAAGTTTCACTGTGTGGTCATCTGGCCCTGTTTACTTGGCCTGTAACAGCACAGTTCACTGAAGAGTGTATGGCAGAGAGGACTGATTGCACAGCATCATGGGAGAAAGAGGAACAGGAAAAGGTTGCAAGCTTAATATCTCCTTCAAGAGCGCACCCCAGTAATCCCATCTCTACCTGGGTCCCATCAGTTCAAGATTCTACCACCTCTTAACACACCATTGGGACCAGTCTGTCAAAATGAACCTTCGACAGGTATGCTGATGTTCACGGGGTCAGTTTTCTCCTCTCCATAGGTTCACAGACCCCCAGTTTCCAAACCCCCAGCCGGGATGTGGGGCTAAGGCATGGTCTGTTCTGCCCATCGAAATCCATATACCCTCTTCTCTCTCTTTATACCATATTAACCTTGCAGATGACTTGTCTTTGAAGGTACTCAATTTTCAAACGGAAAGTGCCAGAGGTAAGAGACTTTGACTGAATCATTGAGATCCAAGGCGCAGACCTATGGCTGACACATATTCTTTGTCCAGCTGAGAGTTGTCTCTTTTGATTATTTCCTTACTTGGTCTGCATTCTTTCAAGTTCCTAGCACATTTCTTTTCCTCCACATCACGAACCTGCTGCAATGAGTACACTTGAGAAGAAACACTTATGTCTTAGATAGCAAATGCTGATTTTATTTCCCGACTTTTAAAACCGCAATGGTTTTTTTTATTAGTTCTTTGAGAATTTTGAGAATTCCATGCTACGTGGTTTCATCTTATGTACTCTCTCTCCTTTTCCTAACTCCTTCCAGACCTACCCTTTACATCCCCACCCTCCCAACTTTGTCTTCCCTCTTTTTTTGTTGTTTAAATTACACGTCAAATCCAATTTCTCTGTCTCTCTGTCTCTCAGCCTCTCTCTGTCTCTCTCTCTCTCTCTGTCTCTCTCTCTCTCTCTCTTTCACACACACACACACACACACACACACACACACACACACACACACACACGGGTACAGAGCCATCCACTGGGACATGCTCAGCCTAACCAGGACCCACGCTCTTAGAGAAAATTGACTCTCTTCCAGAAGCCATCAGCTGACAAAGGCTCCTCAGTTAGGTGTGGGGACTAACAGAGGAGTTACTCCCTTTCCATGATCTGACCCAGGTAGATTCCTCATTAGTTTAGTAAAACCAAACTCCACAGAATGTACTTTCAGGGCTCTATTTGCATATCGTAGTATACAGAACCTAAGAAGTTCCTCAGGGCAGTTAACCTCCACAGACCTAGATGATTTTAGCAAATGCTAATGACATTAAATTCAGCTCCACAGACCCTAGCTCCACATTCAAGAGCAGTGGTCATAACAAAACTACTTGAAATTGTCGAACAGCCTGGTTATCTTCTATCTTCCTCCTCCTGTTCCCTCTCAGCTTGTTGCATCTGGTTTTCTTCAACATCAACATCTGCCGGTGGACTCATAATGGACTTCCTCACTGTGTGTGTATGAATGGACTTCCTCACTGTGTGTGTATGAATGGGAGGACTGGAGGTGGTCGCGCCTCGGTCTTGATGCTTTTGTCCATGTGGGCTCACTTACCCAACCGGAGATTTAGGAAGATGAGACTGCTGTCTTATCCGTCCCTCTTTCATGACTGGTATCTGGTATTCCCCCTTGTTCTTCCTTTATATCACTGTGAGGAGACCTGTTCTGGGTCATCACGTCTTTGCCAGGAATCTAAGTTTAAGGCCACTTGAGTTTTCACATAAATCCATAGGAGATGTCTTTTTCTAAAAGGATGCTGGTGCCACTTCAGTCAGCATCTGAATGCGGAAACTGCTCCCGATCTTCCAGTACATACTACAGTTGTGTAGTGGACAGACAGAGGGACCAGGACTCACCCCAAAGTCATCATCATCTTGTACTCTTTCCCTTGAAATGGTTATCATATCTGTGAATGCCGTGATCAAGCATCTGGCCATCATCCTGACTCGTCCCACCATATATCCAGCTAAGCATCTGCTTCACTTGATTTTAGCACAAGATAATCTTTTGATCCGTCTCCATCTTTCAATCCCCATAGGTTACCATCACCTCTCACCTGAGTTACTTCAACACTGAAGCTTGTTCGGCTTCCCTCACAATCAGTTTACCAGATGGCAGATCTCAGTCTCTTTGAAGCCCACGTCTATTCATGCCACGACTTAGAAGATGGGTGCCTGCTTGTGATTCTTCGGTGGCTGCCTGCTGGGAGACTTACGCTTCATCATGTTAGATAACCTCCAGCCCACATTTTCCTGCAGCCTCACCTCTCTCTATCTCCACTGTCAAGCCAAGACACTAATATTCTGGCCCATAACAGGTGTCATTGCTGCAATCCATTGTCCTCATACCCTTAGAGCCTGGTAATGCCAACTCTGGAGAAGCTTCTCTTAGCTTCTCCATAAATTGTGCATGGTAAGTTTCCTGCATGTTGTCATGAAGCCCTGTGTTTGATTCTGTTCCCTTTCCACTGCATTGTACAATAATCTTGTACTAGCTTGTCTTTCCTAACATGTCCGTGTGTCTGTGGTAGAACCTGTGTTACACAACCCAGACCTCTCTTCAGTGAAAGACTTATTGCTTGAGCTGCTGGGAGCATGGTCAGCAGATAGTCTACAGCTGTCACCCTCTTGAGGAACTGCTTCCTTCTACCGAAGGTCTCGCCCACTCCCAAGGAAGCCCATATATAGAATGCTTTGGAGTTTGATGGCTGCACTACCATATCCAGACTTGATGGGCTATTCCAACTCTTGGAGGTTTGTCAGGATAGTTATTGGGCATTCCTTGAGCTGACAATTGTAGGTTGGTCTCTCATGTCACAAATGCAGAGACTAACCATTCACTCATGTTAACAGGTAATCCTCTGTTGAGTTTTTACGCAAGGAGATAAAAATAAAGAAACTGGTTGCATTGCAATAGTCATCATAGGACACTTACATTAGAAAAAACAAAAAACAAAAAAACTGAACAAACAAACAAACAAAACAAAAAAATCAAATTTGTCCCAAGCAGCATTCTGTGAGATATTAGAAATTGGTTTTCCCTGTCTTATAGAAATCCAGCTGTGAGGCAAACAAGGGAGGACTCTGTTATTCAAAATACTGTATTTAGTGTGTATTTATGGTTGGGCTGAACCAGCTTAAACACATAACTGACTGGGGGAAAATCCACTTTGTTTTTCAGAGTAGGTATAGATAGTGATTATACTCAGGATGCCATAATTTAATGAAATGGCAGGTGCTGACATATTAGGATTAATAATTTGATTTGAATTCAGGTCTTTGAAAAACAAGTAACAAGGTTTTGTCAAATGGAAGACTATAAGGAGTGACTCTGAAAACTGAAAGACAAGCCAAGGCCGAGGGGTTGGCTCTTTTGAAATTCTATCTTTAAAGATACAATGGGGGGGGAGGGAGGGCTGATGTCAAGGCAAGAAGACAAACATTTGATTATTGATAAAATTTAAAACATTGTAGAAATGCAACTGTCATGAAAAAATATTCATAATTGATAGGACGTGGTAGAAGCTGGTTTAATCCTTAGAGATTATGTTGGTTTTACTGAAAATGGCCCCCATAGGCTCATAGGGAGTGTGACTATTAGGAGATGTGGCCTTGTTGGAGTAGGGGTGTCACTTGAGAGTGGGCTTTGAGGTTCCAAATTCTCAAGCCATGTCCAGTGTCAGTCTTTCTTCCAGATGCCTGTGGATCCAGATGTAGAACTCTCAGTTCCTTCTCTGGCACCATGTCTGCCTACATGAAGCCATGCTTTCCGCCATGATGACAATGTTGGGCTAAACCTCTACACTGTAAGTCCGCTTCAGTTAAGTGTTTTCCTTTATGTGGGTTGTTTCGCTCACGGTGTCTCTTCACAGCAATAGGACACTAAGACAGAGATTTCTGTTCTTTGTCAATACTGTTGCCGACTCAGGAAAACTTACTACTTCTAATGAGTGGCTACCACCCTTATCACGGAACATGACAGACATAGGAGACAGCCAAACAAAGGAAGTGTTTTCCTAGAGTCTCTACTATACGGTGTGGTCCCCAGTGGGTCTGAAGCTCCTAGGGGCCTTGCTTCCACCTCTGCTGATGTTTCACCTGCTATTTACATGCTGTGTGAATTTTTCTGCAGGAGGCTTCTGTTTATTTACTTAACCTAAGCGTAGTGCGACTGCTCCTGTTTTGCTAATATTAAAGATCAAAATAAAAAATAAAGTCTTAAATGTGGTGTTCAGTCATGCCATTAAGCACACAGGTCAAGGGAGAGTTGGGATTTAGAAGTTACTACGTGGCTCTGGATGCCGTGAATCTCTGAGACCACTGGAAGATGCCTCTGCCTCCAGAGTGGAGAGATGTGTACGGAGGAGGTGGTGAGTTAGTTTTGGGGTACTGGATGGTACCCCAAAGGATGACAGGAGCCCTGAAGATGCCCACTCGTGGCTTCCCATGGTGGGAGGAGGAGTCAAGCAGCGCTCAGACTAGATGGCTAGTAGGGACAGTAGTCCTTCATTAACCATCAGGAATCGGTGTCATTATTTAGAACTGGATGGCACATCGTAAGTGCCTGCTTTCTAGATACCAGCCATTCTGTTGTCTCTACCATTCTAAATGTCCAGTATGGTTTTGTTATTTTTGGCGTTTCTTTAGTTAGAGCTTCTTAGAGGGTGTTAGGATTTGTCAGCTCTCTGATTTCACCCTATTTTGTGACAGGAAAGGGTTGTGGGTTCGCGTTGGAAACATCCTCATTTCTCTTGTGTTTTTAGAGAGTAGTAGCTTGAAGGAATGGCGACTCCCTCAGCCCCGAGTTAAAACAGATGTCACTGGGATGAGCCCAGAGAGAACATTCCCAATTTGGATCGCAGAGAACTCCCGTGGGCCCCTCCTCCATGCCAGCATCCGAGTGACCCCCGTGCGTCAGGGGCTCCTTCACGGGTAGTATCACTGTCATGTTCTGAAATGTTGCAGAGATGTCAGGGTGAGGTGTGGACAGCTGCTGGAAGGGTATTCCTTTCTAACCAGCCTTTCCCTGCAGGAAAATCTTGTTCTCTTCAACCACGGTGCCGTGTCACAGGGCTGCCAAGTATGTGCCAAAAAAAAAATGATACTGTATCCAGCCACAAAGTTCCAGTATTTTAAATCTTCTCCTTTTTCAGGCCTTATAAGGAGGAAGATAAAAGATTCTGTTGGTTCATCCAGCCGGGATTGCACACAGGTGGCCTCTGGAACTTAACTACAGTTTCCAGGGACTTAGGCCTGTGAGGGTGGAACCCACAAGAGGTGCCAAAGTTACCATGCAGAAGCTACAGAATCAAACAGGGCCATGGTTAGTGCCTATGGCCTGGTCTCCTGGAGCTACCGACTCTCTAGGGAGCCCAAGCTCTTGGCAGCAGCTCAGATACAACCTCACCAGCCGCTGGCAGCCATGCTGGGGGACACAGGCCTTTCTATGTCCCTTCCCACCCGAAAGGGCCAAGATACTGACCTCCAAGTCATGGAATCAGCAGCCGCTTTCAATTTGGACCTTTTGTCTCTGAACAATAGTTAACCATGGCTTTCAAAGGCTCTGGCCTCCGTGTCTTTCACAGGGCGATTTCCTTCCGTGTGGGCTTTCCAGCTGTCTTTGTCTTACTTCTTGTCTCACGGACCTCTCAGTCTTTGGAGGGGCTTCCGGAAGAGCCAGCGACTAGGAGCCCTTCCGAGAAAACCATGGTGACGGACCTTCAGGGTCAGCTAAGGTTGCAGCAGGGGTGGCACTGGCGAATAGCAGGCCATCATTGTCCCCTGTCAGTCTCTTCCAAAGACTGCAGAACACACATAAGGGGGGAGTTTAGAGTCGACTAGTTAGTTGGAGATAAATATCAAATTCTAAGAATTCTTATTTTGGCAGCCTCCTGGTAGACATATAAGGACTTGAACTTGTGAAATACGAAACTGCCCCCAAAGGTCCTAGTTTTCTTGAGTCAATGAGACAAAGCTGATGAGTCCCGATGGGAATTACCCTTTACAGGAATCGCCAGGAGCCGGCATTCTAGTGCCCCACGTGTAGGTGGTACTCCTCTTTCACAAGTGTTTTTTACAAGTGTTTGTGGTTTATTCAATTCAATAACTAACAGTGAGAAGGTTGCCAGAAATTTAAGAGTGGATAATAAGGGATGAGTTCAGGAAGACTATCTTCAGTAAGAAGCCTATAGAGTCCCAGCATGCAGAAGGCTGAGGTGGGAAGATGACTTGAGGCCAGGCTGTGTGCATAGTAAGGCATTAATTATCAAAGAAAAATAATATGTAATATGGCCATTAAGATATTGCTCACTGAAGTTATAGTACATGCCTATAGAACATAAAGAGAGAAAGAAATCATGAATATATTTAAATGATTTCAAATTTAGGGGAAAAGTCACACACACACACACACACACACACACACACACGAGACAAAAAAATCCCTAATGTTATCAGTTATTATGGAACTATAGGCGATTAAGATTAAGAAATAAGTGCTAATTTTTCAATTTTATTTGTATGCTTTCCCATGTCATTTCATTTGTCTTTTTATCTTTGTATGATGTATGTCTGTGTTGGGGGGTGGGTGTGAGTGTAGAGACAGAAGTGATGTCCGTTGTCCTCTTCATTTGCAATTGTGTGTGTGTGTGTATGTGTGTGTGTATGTGTGTGTAGAGACAGAGGTGATGTCTGTTGTCCTCTTCATTTGCAATTTTACATCATTTATTGAGACACAGTCTCTCTCTGGGCCTGGGAGCTTGCTGTGTTTGCTACACGGACTGACAAGTGAGCCCCTAAGATCTACTCCTCTGACAGCTGGGGTTGCAGGCTCACACTGCCATGCCCAGCTTTTATAAAGTGCTAGGAGCCTGGACACAGATTCTCTCGCTTGTAGGGTAAGCATTTATTCACTAGGCATCCTTCCATCCTGCTGTCTCTGTCGTTTTAAATAAATACTTTTGAAGAAGTCCTCTGATAATTATTAACCAGGAAAGATTAGTCTAATAAGCGTGGAAGAAAGTCAGTCTTACTAAATTATAATTGCAACATACTTAGAGTAAAAACTGCTGTTGTGGAATTAATTACATCTTTGCTGATTTTTTGGCTACCTCTGAAAAATAGTCTCCACTTAAAAAGTGGTAAGATTTGCCCCCGCTACCTGTTTCCATGACAACATAGATTTTTCTAATGCATTCAGCAATATATTCTCGGGTCCTAGCATGGTGTTCGGCACATAGTAGGGGTCAGTAAACTGATGGGAAGGAGAAGCCAAAGAAGCTAGATTTATAGTTTTGTAAACAAGGGGAAAGGGGAATGGAGAGAAAAGGCCAGACACAGGAAACTCTCTGGAAATGCTTTGCAGGTGACAGCTTTGAGGCATGTGACGGGTCTCATCAGCTTTGGTAACTTGCTTTGGGTCACTCTAATCCTGTCTGTTCCTCATCAGCTCCACTGTGTTTTCAATCCCAAGGTTCACACCTGACACTATTGCAGGACTGCTCTTGGGACCTGGGATAGCAGCCAGGCAGTGCCAAGGACTTCTATGCCCAGGGGTGCCCTGTACTGACTTTCCATGACAGCTTGAGTTGATACTGTTCTTCCTGGAACTGCATCTGAGTTCATGCCTTTGCTTGTCTCAAACTCTGCTTCCCAGAAGCATGGCTTGTCAAAAGTGGGAAAATCTACTTTAAGGATCTTAATTGCCTTTATTTGCGACTATAGAATCGGGTGGCATTCCATTCTAGGATATTGAATAACTGTTCAATGGGCTCACAGAAGAGTGGCTTTAGTAGATGGAAAAGACATGCAATAAGCAGAAACAAACAAACAAAGAAAGAATAGTAGCCTGTTCTTCTGCAGAGCTCCAGGGCTCTTTGACCACTAACTCCTAGGGATGATTCCCAGGCCCAGTACTGAGATGTTTGTTTAGTCCCTATGTCTTCTGGAAGTAGCACTGTCCACCCACCCAGGATACCTCTGTTCATGCTCCAATTTAAAAACTAATTTTTCAAAATTAGCTTACCAGCTAAAGGGTTTCCATAGGCCCCTTTTAAATACATCTTTAGGTTTTCTGTTTCTTGTTTTTGCTTTTTCCACATCCCCACCAGTTTCCCCTCCTTCCTCTTCTCCCAGTCCCTCCTGCCCTCTGCTCTTGCCCCATCCACTCTTCCACCTCTTCAGAAAAGGGGAGGCCCCCTATGGATATTAACTAAACATGGCATATCAAGTTACAATAAGACTAGGCCCCTCTCCTCATATCAAGACTGGACAAGGCAACCCAGTCTGAGTCAGAGCCAGCCCCTGCTCCCACTGTTAGTAGTCCCACAGAGAGACCAAGCTACACAGCTGTAACATACATGGAGAGCCTAGGTCAGTCCCATGCAGGTTCCCTTGTTAACGGTTCAGGATTCAGTCTCTGTGAGCCTCTATGAACCCAGGTTAGTTGATTCTGTGAGTTTTCTGGTAGTGTTCTTGACCCCTTTGGCTCCTACAATCCTTCCTCTCCTTCCACAGGATTCCCCGAGCTCAGCTTAATGTTTCCCCGTGAGTCTCCGCGTCTGTTTCCTAAAGTGGTTGGGTGAAGCCTCTCTGATGACAATGGGGCTAGACACCAATCTATGAGCATAGCAGAATACCATCAGGCAGCACTTCACCGACTTCTTTAGTTTTGCTAAACCCACCTCTTTCCCTCTACTTCCCTGCCTAGATCCCGCCCTGCACATCCCTGTTTAACTGTCTAAGCTCCAGTCCCCGCCCCCTTCTTTTATCTCACATGTGTCCTACGATCATCTCAAATTATAGTTTTTAAACTGAGCTTCAAGACAGGTTCCCATAAGGTTCCCATAAGGCTTCCTCATGCACTTTCCCATGTGATTAACTTCCCTCCAACCTCCTGACTCCCCATCCTCCACACCCCTCCCTGCTTCACCCATTGCAACCCCAGTGCTCCACCTCTCTACCTTCGTTTTACCTGTACCCTGTTACTCTGCTTTCCACGACCTCTGTCCAACAGCTCCTTTCTGGTTTCCTGGTTGCTACTCGTGCTCCACGTTAAGCATGTAAAACCAAAGCTTTGAAGGTGGGATCAGCATACACGAGAGAACTCTCAGCATTTGTCCCGAGTCAACTTTGTAATTACTTCCCCAGCTCCACCCACTTACCAGCAAATATCATGATGGCATTTGTCTTTATGGCTGAGTAAAATCCAGTTGTGTATAGGTGTAACATTTTCATTATCTACTGATGGGCATGTAGGTCGATTTCCATTTACTGGGAATTGTGAATAGAGCAGCAATGAATGTAGACAGATGGGCAAGTATCTCTGTAGTTGGACATAAATTCATACATACATACATACATACATACATATGCATGCATATATGCATGTATGCATACATACATACATACAGATGTCCAAGAGTGAATAGCTGAGTCATACGGCAGTTCTATTTCTACTTTTTTGAAGAAATTTCTAGACTGATCCCTCCTTCATTTATGGTCCTACCAACAGTGGTGAAGCAGCATCCCCTTCACCATCTATATTAGCATTTGTTATCCTTCCTCATGGTGGCCATTCTGACTGGGGGTGGCCATTCTGACTGGGACGTGAGAGAATCCTAGCAGTACTTTTAACCTGTATTTCCCGGGTGGTTGAGTGTTGAACAGTTTTTAAAAAAATATTTGCTATCCAGTTGTATTCCTTCTCTTGATGTTTAGATGTTTGAGTTCTTTGGGTATTCCAGAGAAGCCTGTCAGATGTGTAGCTGGCAAAGATCTTCTCTATTCTGTGGCCTCCCTATTATTTTCCTCTAGAAGCCTCAGGGTGTCAGGTCTCATGGTGAGGTCCTTGACCTATTTGGAGTTGAACCTTGTGTAAGGTGAAAGATAGTGTGTTCTAATTTCCTTTTCTGCATGTCAGAATACAGGCTTCCCCACACTAAGTGTAGTGATATAGCTTACAATGTTCTTTTTGCTCAAGATTGCTTTGGTCATCCTTGGTCTTTTGTGCCTCCATGAAAGTTTTGAGATTTTTTTTCCCCCTCTGTCTGTGAAGAATGGTTATGGAATTTTAGTTGGGGTCACTTTGTAGGATGGATAAGCTATTGCCAGGCTCTTGGTTGTCCCCCTTAACTAGATGGGAAGATTCTGTTTCTGCAGATGTCCCAGTGTTTGGTTGTAAAACACGTAGAAGCCAACCTCAAACTGACAAGGTAACTTCCTTTCTTCTGGCGCTTTTGTAGCACCAGAAGGTACTACGCATTGTACACTGAGAGGCAAAATATACCACAAGTACAATAGTAGCATAATAATTATTGGGTCACCAGCCAATTTTGGTTGAGTTTAGGACTGCTTTACTGGAAAGAATTGGTGCCTGGTACTGAAACCATGGTCAAAAGCCTGTAGCTCTAGATGACATAGACTCTAGGAGAGAATCTCCAGTTATTATTTTACTAACAGTCTCATTCTCAAGCTGCCATCCAGATATGTTTATGCCCATGGTTGGGGTGTTCTTAACAGTGGCCCAGAGAAGCTTCTTTTTGCAGTGACTGTGGTTAATGCAGAGACAAAATGTTGAGAAGACGGTGAGTGCTCTGTTTTAAATAGAATGTATCAATCTTTTTAGCCTACTCCTGCCCAAAGTTCAAACAACATCACTAAAGAAGACCAGAGAAAGCATGCAAGAACCAGAGGATGAGGAAGGGTACCTTGAAATGCTTTTCTCAGGACATGATATGGATAGCAGACTTGGGAACCCACAGCTGCAGTTTCCTGTGCATGCTCAAGTCAATAAATTCCTGGGTGAGAGGCGACTGGCAGCTGATGGTTGCTGGGGAAGGACAGTCATTCTCTTTGAGTTTGTGGCCTCTGGCTTGTGGCCCATGCTCTTGTTGATGGCCAACCCCCATTTGTATACAGGCCACACTAACTGGACCCAGTAGAATACATGACATGATGTTAGAAGGCCGAGGAAGGGTAATGGGGTACATATGATTATAATGCATTGCATGTGTATATGGAATTCACAAAGAATAAGTTTAGGTTCCCTCCCCCCCACCCCCCCAGGACAAAAAGATGACTGGTCCTTTCAAAGTCACTTTCCTTGCAAGGTGGGCAAGGCTGACAGAAGAGGATAAGTGATTGCTAACATAAGGTTGCTCCGTGCCTCCGTTTTGTTGTTGTAAGGATTAAAGCAAGAGCAAGCTTCATTATCATGCCAACTGAAACTGGCCTGTTTGGGAAATTTTTGCTGTTATCGCTCTAATCCTGATTTCTCAAAAGGTCAGATAAACCGCTTAGTTTCAGTTCAGCGACCTGGAACTCAGGCATGAGTGACCTCATTTTTACTTTTAGTCTGGTCTCTTGGGTCCAGTGCAGAAGCTTAGTACAGAGCAGTAGCTGCCTGTGTATTCTAGTTCACAGATAGCAACTTAGCCATGGCAGGAAAATCAGTTATTTACAAATGCTTGTGCAGGGAGGGTAGTTGTGCACTGTTAGTGAATTAACAGTCTGAGCACTCTCAGAGATCTCTGAAATGGAGGCCATTATTAGCCCTGTCATTGACTGAGGAAAAAGTGACATGGGTGACTAAGCAATCTTCCTTTTGCGCTTATCCCACTTTGAATGGGTGTGTCAGACTCTCTTCCGTTGTAATGGTCATTTAACATGCCAATTTGACTGCATTAAGGGATATTCACTTAGTCTGGCTGATAGAATTCTATCTCTCTCTCTCTCTCTGCTCTCTCTCTCTGTTGTGTGTGTGTGTGTGTGTGTTGGTGTGTGTTTCAACGTTCAGAATTGAGTTAGTGGATTAATCCATTGAAGTCCCAGATGAAGTCGTAGATTGGGAGAAGAGAGTGATTAATTTTCTTTTTGGTTTCTAGCTTATTAATTTATTTTTTTCTTTTTCTGTTTCTCTGGAGTTTGGGATGCCCATATCCTTCTGTATTTGGGCCTTGAAGCTTAAGTTTTGGGCTCTTAATCTCATACTTCACCTTACGACTGGGCCATTCACCTTGGCACCTGGATCTGAACAACTCAAGGGGTGTCCATGTTTCCAATGATGTGAGATCAATTCCTCATCGATCTCTTTTTAAACATTGTTTTCTTTTCACGTTCCTTTCCTCCCTCCCCCAAACAGGGTTATTGTTTGTATAACTACCCTGGCTGTCCTGGGAACTCACTTTTCGACCAGGCTGTCCTCACCTCACAGAGATTTGCCTGCCTCTTCCTGCAGATGCTAGGATCAAGGCCTGCACCACCACCCCGGCTTTATTCCTTATAAACACTCTAATTATCCTTTCTATTTCTCTAAAGAACCCTGACTAACATGTCCACAAGAATGAATTCTTTTGTTCTATTGTCTCCTTCTATGGAGGGCTGGTCAATAAACTTGGAAAGATAAGCCCAAGGTGATGGTGAAAAAGTGTAAGGTGGGTGCGTCACTACCATCAGTGTAGATGGAGCAACACCAATTCAGGATCAGCGCAAACATCCCGGTGTTTGTGGAGGCAACCGAGGAATCAAAGAGGCATTTAGTCTATACCTGCCAGTGATGATCTTCTGCAGAAGGATGGGGACTTCGGATTTTTGTCCTTAGCATGACGAAGATGAAGGAGATGAAGAGAAGGTTGTTTTGTTTTTTTTTTTTTTAATTGTGTTTGTGTGTGTGTGTGTGTGTAAAATCTGCATTCAAGTCTTTGCAAAATAGCCTTGGTAAGATCAAAGGTTATCCTCTTTTGGTCTTCAAGGATACAAAGTACGAATAAAAATATATGACATGTGAAGTACGTTTTCTTGATAGGTAATTTGACCATAGAGATGGGATACCTTCACTATGTTTGAAAGATACTTTCCGTTTCGCTCATAGGGCTGTGCCAGCAGTATTTGTTGGAATTAATGAGTGTGACGGGGAAAATCTCTGAGGAAGAGTGAGCTTTTAGAGACAAGAGACCTTGTATGGAAGTGATAGTAATGGGGACGATGGCTTCCGGAAGCTCAGTCCGATTATACACCTATCTGTGGAACATCTTTCTGTGGGAGGTGTTGTGCCCAGCTATGCAGGGAGAAGAAGCAAGGAATTGAGGATGGAGATGAACAAGCCCAAGCAGGACTCCAAGAAAACAAGAGGCTAAGAGGAAGCATGTAAGCATTACAGATGTTTAAAAGACGGGCAATGGATGTGGGGAGGAATTCACACTAGATAGGGAGCAGACACTGAGACAAACAAACATGGCAGGAGATGAAGATGACAGGTACAGTTCGATTGAAACATGGGTGCTGGGGAGGAACTGCCAGTCCATCTGGAAGCATGGGTTTCCCTATTTGTGAGCTTGAATTTAGTGAAGTGTTTGAACTGATGTGTTATAGGTTCTGGCTTGACCTTGTTTCAGAGGTTAGGAAGAACATAGGCGCATGCCCTAGACCCCATGAGCTGTCTTGTCATTGGGCTAAAATGCCTTTCTGAATAAGATAGCTTCGTAAAGTTATAACAGGGTACGAAGTAAGCCAGCTGTGGCGGTGCATAGCTTTAAGCTCAGCACTCTGAGGGCAGAGACAGTGCTTCTCTCTGTAGCCTTGACTGTCCTGGAACTCGATTTCACCTCAAACTGAGGACAGTCAAGGCTACAGAGAGAAGCACTGTCTTGAAAAACAAAAACAAAAACACAAAAACAGAAGTTAAATAAAGTGATATGAACTAGAGCTAACAGTTAAGACCTGGACAACAGTTAGCAAAATAATTGACCATCATGCTGTGCCTAGTTAAATTCATGATGCTGTAAAAATGGAAAGTAACAGCAGCTGGATAGCTGTGGGTTAGCGCCAAGGTTAGTGGCAGGTCGTCATTTCTAAACATGGCTGCAACATCATCATCCATCCCACATTCTTTTCAGCAATGTGGTCTTCCCACCCCTCCCAGCAGCGGGGAATGTATTTCCCTACTTCTGGAATCTGGGCGGGCCCACAGTCGGCTTTGGATCAACGGGATACAATAGAAATAGCTCCAAGTCCGGCAACCCCCTCAGTGATCTGGCCACTTTGTCTTTTGCCTTGTAAAACCCTTGCTCCTGAGATGACCCCCTGGATACCAAGACACAAAGCAGGAGAAGTCCAAGTCTCTGGGGAGAGGCTTATAGGTCATCAGCTCAGCTGACAATTCATCCTCACATGTCCTGTGGGCAAGATAATGACCTTTGTCATCTTGAACTCTCTGTAACTGTGATTATCTTAATGAGACCTTCATGGTACAAGGACTGTTAACCCTCTGTTGTGGATGGCAAACAGGAGCTTGTGATACATGTCTGACATGCCCCTCCATGAGCATTTATAGACAATTAACTGTGGCAGGAAAAGAGGACGGGGAGACAGAGAGAGACAGAGACAAAGACAGGCACACACACCCAGAGACAGACAGACAGACAGACAGACAGACAGACACACACACACACACACAGAGACAGAGAGACAGAGAGAGACAGAGAGAGGCAGAGAGAGACACAGAGAGAGACAGAGAGAGAGGGTGGGAGAGAGAGAGGGAGGAGAGAGGAGGGAGAGAAAGAAGAAAGGGAGAGAGAGAGAGAGAGAGAGAGAGAGAGAGAGAGAGATTGAGATTGATTCTTGGGTGGTGTAACCATTGGTAAATTTTTCATGCTCCTGCAAGAAACTCCAGTTAAACTCATTAGTTCACCAAGCCAGCCTTGGATGATGGAAGAATTTCTTCACTGGTCTCTCCTAGTTGCCCTCTTTGAGAAGACTAGAGCTTGCTCATTTCTCCAGGAAAAGTTTACATAGCACCAGCAAAGGGAAACCTGGAGATGACTAAAGTTCTTGCTGACATGAATTCAGGCTGTAACCTGGTGAGATTGTCTGAACATGACATATTATGAGCCTAGTCCAGCCACAGAAGCACGACTAAGGACAGCTATGTAGGGTAGTGTGTGTGTGTGTGTGTGTGTGTGTGTGTGTGTGTGTGTGTTCCTCCTTCATAACAAGTACAGGAACACTAGGAGTACAAGTGAGAGTATGGGAGGAGAGAGCTGTGCATGGAGGATAAAAATAAGCCGTGGAGTGACCAGTCCTGGGGCCACTCCAGGGCAACAGTCTACGTGCCGGGGTGGGTGTGAACGTAAATCTGTATTCTAGCTGTCACAAGAGCCTGACGTTTTCTCATTCACAAGGTGGGTGGGAACGACTCCTTACAGAGTGGTTATGAAGACCGACCTCCGTATTCAAGGGAAAGCACTTCACCATTATAGTAGAGTACAATCTGAGTCCTGACTCAGGACAGTTTTCTCTCTCTTTTTTTTTTTTTCTATCTCTTTCTTTTGGGTCCTGGACAGAGCCAAGGTATGCTTTTTCTGTTAGTTTGGGCTTCCTTACTCTTCCTTTTCTTAAAAAAAATATATTAAAAGACGTTTTATTTTATGTGTACAGATATTTTGCTTGCCTGTATTCATGGGCAACACGTGCATACCTGCCGCCTGTGGAGACCAGAAGAGGAGGGCATTGGGTCCCCTACAACTGGAGTTACAGGTGCTTGTTAGCTGCTACATAGGTGCTAGGAATTAATCTGGATCCTCCGCAAGAACAGTCAGTACTTTAACCCCTAAATTATCTCGCCAGCCCCTTTACTTTTTATTTAAAGCTCCTCTCCCTGCCATATGGATGTTTGTCTATCCTGTGACTGAGTTCCATGTTGTTTCAACTCAAACAGTACAACCTTGTCCTGCTCTCTTCTCCATTCTTCTTGCCTGGGCTGCTGCTGAGATGAATACTTTGCTTGCCCTGGGGTTTTCATTTAAACTCCAAAAATCTTGTCTTCAGCTTCCTATTTCAGTCTGTTCCTAAATTCTTTTGCTAATAAGACTGAGACCTCAAGAGGAAAATCCGATTTCCTTTGTGTCATCTGGAGACTCAGATGGGACTCTCTAATACTATGACACCATCAACACCATCAGGATGTATGGATGGCTGGATATTAGTGGTTTGTTACCTTTTTTTTTTTTTAAATCCTACACCACATGCGGACTTATAATGAATTTAAATAAACATTTAACTTATAATGTTTATGCTTGGATTAGTCTCTCACAGTGTCTTAATTTCTTTTCTATTGCTGATAAGACACCATGACCCAGGCAATCTATAAAAGAAAGAGTTTATTTGGAGCTCAAAGTTTTAGAAGGCTACAGTCAATGACTATCATGGCAGAGAACAAGGCAGCAGGCAGGCAAGCAGGCAGGCACTGGAGCTGAGAGCTTACATCTTGAGACACAACCACAAGGCAGAGTGAGTTGGCTGAGAATCACAGGGGCCTTTGAAGCTTCAAAGCCTGCACCCAGTGACACGCCTCCAACAAAGTCATACATACCTCATAATCCTTCCCAAACAATTTTACCAACTGGGGACCAAGTATTCAAATGAGCCTACAGGGGTCATTCTCATTCCAACCACTACACCTGGCAACCCCCAAAGCAGATTTTCAGCCGTCATCATAAGCACCGTTCTTGGGCCCCTTAGTCATCTTTTATATGGATTGATGGCCACATTCTTTACTGTTACTCAATAATTACTTCATGCCAGTCACATGCCAAATAATATTTTAGGCACTGGGCTTCTGGGGACAAATAGAAGTCTCCTGCCTCCAAGGAACTTGCCTTCAATCTTATCTTAGTCTGCATAGTATGGGACTGCCTGTTTAGAACTAAATTGGGCAGCGTGCTGAGGCAGTGAACTGTGAACATTTGTGTGCCTAGAGGTCAGATGGAAACTGGTTTCACATCCTGTCTTACCAATCGTGAGATAGTGGGCAAGTTGCTCAAGACTTCTGTGCCTTGATGTCTTTATCTGACTAATACGAATACTAATAAATACTAATACCATGTCTTTCAGAGGCTCCTCATTTCGAAGAACTGGCACAGAGGTCAAGCGCACAATAAGCTATGTCATAAAAAGTGCTGGTTGTTATTTTTACATTACCATGGGTTTGGTGTTCTGACCGGAAATAAGATCCCTAGCTGTCTTTATGTCTTATGATCAGTAGCATGATCTCCACTTCACGCTGCAAGGAAAGAGCCAAGGACTTCCTTCCCAGCCCCTAAGCAAGGGTTGTCCACAGGCCCACTATACATGGACTATGTCTTTCAGAGTTCTGGAGTACAGAGATATTAAGGGTACTGTCCTAAGAAGTCATGTAGGGCTGGCATCCTCAAGAGCCGAGAGCAGGTTTTTGTTTTGTTTTGTTTTTGTTTGTTTGTTTGTTTTTTGAGACAGGGTTTCTCTATGTAGCCCTGGCTGTCCTGGAACTCACTCTGTAGACCAGGCTGGCTTCGAACTCAGAAATCCTCCTGCCTCTGCCTCCCAAGTACTGGGATTAAAGGCGTGGGTCACCACTGCCCTGAGGGCAGGTTTTAAGAGTAGATGTGTGACTGAGAAAGGCAGGAAAGAGGGTGGGATTAACCTCCGTTGGCCATTGAGATCATTGTGTCATCAATAACTAACAATAAAAACCCAAGTAAGAATCTGTTATGTGGAACAAATTCCATTTTAGGCAGCGGGTAGTTCAGGTAGGCGTGACAACACAATCATCAGGGGAGCGGGTATTTTTTGATCTGAAGCGACTCTGGGAGCTCCATTCCGTCTACATCCCAGATAGAAAAAAGGAGATGTCAGTGGAATAGCAAAAGAGCCCCCACCGCCATCGCTGAGAGCCGTCTCCAGAAATTCTTTTCAGGGCTCCTATCCAAGTTATGCTTGCATCCCGTTGTCCACTCTGAAGTTGGAATAATGCTCTCCACCAGATAACAGTTCCCCGCCCCACCCCCACCCCACCCCGGTTCCTCCCCCACGGTCCCTCCCCGCCTCTGGAGGACTGGACTGAAGTCTGATGACACTCACGCTTCAGGGCTGTGGTGAAGCTCCGGGTTGGCTGATCTTTGCCCGCACACTCCTTTGAAGTCAAAACCCATCCAACTTAACGGAAAGTGTCTGAAGTATTAATTACCATGGCACTTTGAGTCTTGAAAGTATACATTTTTTTTCTCTCATTTCAAATGAAAAAATCATGAATATTTAAACTGTCTTTGTCTGGTGCTCCTAGCTTTCTGATCCCTCCACTCCCCCATCTCATTCCAAACCTGAATCCTTAGATTAAATTTTAACTGTGACAGTTCAGGAAGGAACAGCTGTGTTTGGATGGAGTTGCTCTCTTTCTGCCGCGAGTTACTTTGTGCCTCACCTCTGGGATCTCACATGATGCTTTCTTTAGGTGTCTTTTTGGACAAACCCAGGACTTAAGTGTTTTGTTCCTGACTAGATCAGCCACTTAATTAATATCTAATTTGAATTTATAGAAACTTATTCCCAAGAGGAGTTCTAAAGATAATTTATAAAATCTGGCACAGTTACAAATAAATGGGTTCGGTTAGGGCTAACTTGCTGGACAGATTCTCCCCACCCAGTGACGTATGAGGGAACAATCACAATTGAACCTCCCCTTCAGACGAATGCTGTGTTGAAATGTAATGAGTATTTGTCAGGCACGTTGAGACCTACCAGTAGGAGAGATCTAAGCTCCGAGTGTCATTTCGAGTAAGCACCACCATTTTACTTGTTATTTACTTGCTGTTGTTGGAGTGCAGGGCATGGAACCCAGGAACTCACACGTGTTAGACAAGGGTTCCACCAAAGCATTTTATCTCCATCACCAGCATGGTAGTGGTCATCTTCCTTGTTAGGTTTACAGTCTCACTATGTAGCTCAGGCTGACCTAGAACTCATTACCTTCATGTGTCAGCCTGAAATTACAGGTGTATCATGCTTGGTTCCTGCTGAAGGACTATTTATAATATACTTTCTGGCATTTTAATACTGCCTCTGATATAATGTGAACTGTACAAATATGTTGGAAATTCAAGGAAAGCATCATTGTTTAAAACAATAAAATTCCCTGGCTGTTTCCCCAACTTTCCAAATACCACTAAGGAAATGAACAGAATCTACACTAACTGGTAAAATGCCCATTGTGGATAGGTTTTCCTATTTTCCTTGATAAGTTTGCCTAAGAGTTCTTCTTAAACTCATTTAGTGAGCTAGGCATTACAAGTTTACCCAGCCTAGGGTACCCAGTAAATTTAAAGCCTGTTGGATTGCATAGAAAGGCTTTCTTCTAAAACAAAGTATGCCAATGAGGTAACCCTAAGGATTCAAAGCAATCTGCTTAGGACACAACTCCTAGCAACAAATGTGTTGTAGACAAAGCCTCATATACAAAATAGGTCCCACTCTCTGGGTTCTGGGCTCTGATCCATCATTAATGGTTCTGGCTTCTCACTTCATCTCTCCAGATCTTTTTCCCACCTGTGCAAGGTCCCTTTCCACTTTATTAGGGCTTTGAAGACTGGAGTCTGTGAACTCTCCCGGGAGCCATCTTTCCTTCCTGGTGATGTCACACCGTGGATGTTGTTCCGGATGATGATTTCATTTCTTGTGTGATCATGTGAACCAATGACTAACATTCAAGTCAGGTGGGACCCTATGGTGTCTTAAGCCTAGAGTTATAGAGACCACTACTGTGTAGTAAACTGTACAAAAGACAGTTCTAAAATCTAAGCAGAGAAAAGAAGTCGTGGGGTAAAAAATAACAGGGGCAGCATTGATTTTCTTTTTCTTTTAAGGGAACTTCTGCTTAGGACAGGCAAGATTTTTAATTTCCAATTATTTTTGCAAGTCACCAACATAGATTTAATTCTTATCCTGTTACTGTTGTTTTGTTGTTGTTGTTTAGTTTTGTTTTGCTTGTTTTTAGTGAGAAGGTAAGTGAAGTTAAAGTGCTTCCAGATTAAAACTGAAGGTCTTTGAGATTTGGGCTGGCACAGTTACAGCACAGTTTGTTGTGCTTAGAGAAGGGGTAGTTGAAATCTTCTCTATTTCTTTAGTCTTGTTTTTGTTGTTGTTGTTTTGTTTGCTTCTTATTTGTTTGTGACAGGGTTTCTTTGTGTAGCCCTGGCTTCCCTGTTACAGAGATCTGCCTGCCTCTGCCTCTGAGACTTGGTATTAAAGGGATGTGCCGCCACTGCCAGGTAGTGTATTTCTGTACTTTGCAGGACTGTTGGTAAATGTGACTTCTTTAAAGCTCCCCTCCCCAGCTATAGAAAAGTTTCCCTTTCAGTGGGAGATTATGGGCATACCTCCCCCTACTGGGCACCATCTACTACTGTAGGTTGTGGTTAATCTGTGGTGGCCATGGTAGATTTAATTACTTAGATGTGGGGGGGGGGGGCTTCATGTGGAGATGAGAAAACAGCTTGTGGCAGTTAGTTTTCTCTTTCACCGTATGGGTCCTAGAAATCCAGCTCAGGTCCTCAGGCTTGGTGGCAACACCTTTATCTCCTGAGCGAAATTCACTGGCCCAAAGTTCTAATTCTTGTTAAGCAGTTGGGAGAGCCAGGTTGTGACGGCTTACGCCAGCCACAAAACAGCTGGCCAGCTAAAAAAAAATTTGTTTTCTACTGGCTTAAACCCATGTCCAAGCAGTCTTCTCTGGTAGATACCCCACAACAGAAAGTGATGTGTTGTATAAAGTAAAAACTGGAAAGCCAGAGAGATTGGTCCCTAAAGTGATCTAGTGCCAAGAATAACAGAAGATTCTAAGAGAAAGGCAGGCTTCATCTGGACAGGGATGATGTACTGCAAACGCTAGTCAGAGGCTGCCAATACTTTTGTATTTGTCACATCATATGTGGAATACATGTAGTCATACAAAGTAACAACCTAGAATATATATAAGTATGTGTATGTATATACACATGTGTATATATACTTCTCTCTATATATGTATAGAGTATATATAGTATATATAAACATACATATTTATGTACGTCTTTCTATATGTATATATAGAGTATATACACATGTATATATATATACTTCTCTTTATATGTATATATAGAGAGTATATATAATGTATATACACATATGTATCTATACTTCTCTATACATAGAGTATATATAGTATATATACACATATGTATGTATATATATTCTCTCTATATATAAGTATATAGAGAGAATATCTATATATATATATATAGAGAGAATCTCTCTCTCTATATATATATAGAATATATATATATATATATCCATTCATAAATTTAATCTACCATGAAAAAAGAGTGCAAAATGGAATTAGTAATAAAAAAGAAAACTAGAAGAATCACGGTTATTATTGAGTAACTGAACATAAAAAAGATGGATGAATAATTTTTCCAATTAAACTTTTCTTGTGTCTCTTGACTGCATCTTCATTATTTTTGATACTGTTCACTTGAAAACAAGAGTAAGGTTTTCCCTGATCTCTAAATAGACCTTACATTCTCAAATAAAGCTTCAACGAGACTATGAAACTGTAAAAAGAATGGCATTTTATTATATCAAGACTATCGTTGTTATCCACACGCATTCCAATTTGTTTTCATGAAATTGCTCATTAAATCCTGTTAGAGACCTAGAGAGAGTGGGAGATTGCCCTTCCTTTCTGTGTAGGAATCAAAAAGAAGGTAAGGTCTTTATGAACTACGAAAAATGTTTTAAAAAATGAAATTCAGATTAAAAAAAAGACAAGTACATTTGAAGCTGCTTAAAGGTGGGGTTGGTGGTGGTGCATGCCTTTAATTCCTTTAATTCTCCGGAGGCAGAATCAGGAGGCTCTCCTGAGTTTAAACTGAGTTCGATGGCAGCTGGACAGCCAGGGCAACACAGAGAAACCCTGATTCGGAAAAAATAGCCAAACAAACCATACCAAAACAAAGAAAAGAAAGAAGGAAGGGATGAAGAAAGGAAAAAAAGAAAAAAGAAAGAAGGAAAGAAAGGGGGTAGGGAAAGAAGGAGGGAAAGAGGGAGAAAAGGAGGGAGGGAGGGAGGGAAGGAGAGAGGAACATAGGAGCCCGTGGGTTGGTGTTAGAGCTCCAATTCCCTTTGGTCATTCTTTTCAGTACCGAGAAGCAGCCCTGAGACCACAGACTGGAAAAGTCAGTAAAACGTTCGCTACTGACCTGAAGCAGGGGTTTTGATCGCGGTTTGTACAGGAGAAGTGTAGTCATTTCCGTTCATTGGTTTAAAAGCCGGGCTGAGGTTACAGCCCCTCGTAAGGTCTTCTGCATTTCCAAAGGGAACCTCCGGTGTCCTTCCCACTAAAACAATTAGAGCCCCAGGGCACCAACCGCCTTTGAATAGGTCAGAATTTCCATAAAAGTGAACGCGGTAAATGCTGTCTCAGTGTTGGAGAGCTCAGCTTGTTTTCAGCCAGCTGCACCAAGAGGAAGTTCTGTGTGCTGTGGGAACAAGTAGCTGCTCATCCCATTGCCACCGCGGATTTTTTTTTTTTTTTTTTGAGGGGGGAGGGCCAGTTTTTCCTTTTCCTTAGTTCTTCATTCCTCCCTTCCCTTTCCTTTCTCTAAACCTTCCCTTATGCTCCTCATTGTTTTAATTCATGGCCTCTTCCCACCCCCCCCCCCAAAAAATTGCTGTTTCATACAAATATGTCCATTCTTATATGTTCCTAAATATAGCCTGCTGGGTGTGTTTAATGTTACTTGTATGTATGTACGTTTTCAAGGCTGATTGTTTGGTTTGGACTGACCAATTGGTGAGTTTTTCCTTAGGGAAGATTCTCGCTCGCTGTTTGTTGATTGCCTAAAGTTCTCTGTGTAGGGTTGAGGTCTGTTGTCCCACCCTTCCCTCCACTTCGACCACGTTGTCTGCTGTCCTTGTTCGGCTGGTGTTTAGGCACCATGTTATTTATAGCTTCTGACATTACTATGAGACATAGTCTCACAGCAACGTCCCTGACCCCTCTGGCTGTTAGACCTCGCCCACCATCCCTCATCACCCTTTGAACTTTAGGTGTGGGAGTTGTTCTATAGATGTATCTATCCTTTGGGATTCTACAAGTTCGAATTTTGATTGGCTAATCGTTTCTGTGATGGTCTCTGTGGCAAAGAAAAGTTTCCTTGATGAAGGATGAGGACTACACTCAGCTGTGGGTATAAGGACAAACGTACTTGGTACATAATATTGAAAAAGTATTGCCGTGAACAGTTTGAGAACCCCCCCAAAACCCACCGAGGAGCTGAAGCCGATGTAATCGCACTAGGATCTCTTTATTGAAGCTCCTGCTTGGGCTCCCCACCAACCCTGATACAGCAGGAAGGTGAAGCCCTGAGCCTAGTTACAGGCAAGCATTTACAGAGGCAAGAAAGGGGTATCTAGGCTGATACACTTCTGATTGGAGGGGAGGGGAATTATGGCCTTTAACATAATTGGCTGGTGCTGGGAGCCAAACCGTAAACTTGCCTGCTGTTTTCCTCCTGATTGGTAGTTGTGAGGAAGTGAAGTTTCAGGGGGCGGGCTTTAATTTGGGGATGCAGATTTGTTGGGGAATAACCTGGAAACTTTTGTTAGACGTAGGTCTTGTTGTGTGTGTGTGTGTGTGTGGGGGTAACCTGGAAACCCGTGTTAGGTATTGGCTTATTAGTTAACTTGAGTTCAACCTTAGGTCAGGTTCTCTAAGATGGATTCTGAACCCCCAAAATTTGGTCTCTCAGACATCCCTTTCTTGTTCCTGATTTCTGTGGGATTGCTCCAAGCTTTGCCCCGTCTAGGGTAAGGCTGACTGTGGATTCCAGTCTTGCTGAATTCGTGAACTCAAATGTTTTCCCAGGGTCCAATCTATGACAGAGAAGCTCCCGAGTGCTGAGTGAAATGTGTCTTCGGTGGTGTTGGGGCGGAGCATTCTGCAGATGTCTGCTTAGTCCATCTGATGCACGATGCCGGTTAATTCTGATCTTTTCTGTTTACGGTTTTGTCCAGATGGAGAAAGTGTGATATTAAAAACCAGCTACAATGAATGGATTGATTTGATGGATGTTAACCTGTGTCTTTAAATCCTGGTTTTTTTGAGACAGGTTTACTCTGTGTAGCCTTGGTTATCTTAGAACTCACTCTGTAGACCAGGCTGGCCTCAAACTCACAGGCCTCCCGAGTGCTGGGATCAAAGGCACGCACCACAGACTGGGGAGCTCGGAGTTTAGTGTGTGTGTAAGATAGTGATATCTCCTTGGTTGATTGGTCACTGATTAGATTGTCTCTTCTGAATAGCTTTAGTAGTCAAGACACGTCTGTGGCATGGTTGGTAGCTCTGTCCATGCTGGAGACCAAGCATGCCTAAAGAGCTCTGCTTCCTGGTTCTTGTTCTCTCTTTGTCTAAACAGCTCTGCCTGGAGGTTATCTGTACTGGCTGTACAGATGGTTTTATGTGTCAACTCGACACAAGCTGGAGTTATCACAGAGAAAGGAGCCTCCTTTGAGGAGATGCCTCCTTGAGATCCAGCTGTAAGGCATTCTTAATTAGTTAGTGATCAAGAGAGGAGGGCCCAGCTCATTGTGGGTGGTGCCATCCCTGGGCTGGTAGTCCTGGGTTTTATAAGAAAGCAAGCTGAGCAAGTCAGGAAACAATACAGTTAGCAGCATCCCTCCATGGCCTTCGCATCATCTGCTGCCTCCAGGTTCCTGCCCTGTGTGAGTTCCAGTTCTGACTTCCTTTGGTGATGAACAGCAATGTGGAAATGTAAGTTGAATAAACCCTTTCCTCCCTGTGATGGTTTGCATATAATCAGCCCAAGGGAGTGGCACTATTAGAAGGTGTGGCCCTGTTGGAATAGGTATGTCACTGTGGGTGTGG
Source organism: Arvicanthis niloticus (assembly GCF_011762505.2). Lineage (NCBI taxonomy): Eukaryota > Metazoa > Chordata > Mammalia > Rodentia > Muridae > Arvicanthis > Arvicanthis niloticus. The sequence continues at coordinate 11,577,597 of NC_047676.1, read as the reverse complement.
GCTATAAGACCCTCATCCTAGCTGCCTGGAAGTCAGTATTCTGCTAGCAGCCTTCAGATGAAGACGTAGAACTCTCAACTCCTCCTGCACCATGCCTACCTGGATGCTACCATACTTCCTGTCTTGATGATACTGGACTGAACCTCTGAACCTGTAAGCCAGCCCCAATTAATTATTGTCATTTATAAGAATTGTCTTGGTCATGGTGTCTGTTCACAGTAGTAAAACCTTAACTAAGACACTCCCCAACTTGCTTTTTGGTTGTAATGTTTTACGCAGGAATTCAAATCCTGACTAAGACACGGTCCATAATGAGAGGCACCTGGACACCTCCTGACTGGGTCAACCAGACTGACCAGCTTGCCCCTTCCCCATGTCTCAGCTCACCGCAGCTTCTGCCTCAGACTATCAGCTAATGCTATTCCATTTTTCTGGGATCTGATTCTGTTATCTAAGAACTCTGCCTCTGTTCTCTCTCCTCAGCTCCCCATAATAAAACTTTCTAAGATGTAGCCTCTGTGGTCCATGAATTCCAATCTTCAAATTCATGAGACAAGACTCATGGACTCAGTGGAAATTTTACATGACTGTGAACTTCTGGCCCCTGAGGTAAAGCTCACTTGAGAGACAGCCTCTTGAACACAAAGACTTGTTTCTGCCCACTTTAACATTACTTTTTTGTTGGCAACCCGCATACTTAGGCAGTGTTTGTTTTTTCTTTTGTCTCCCACTCTTTTTTCTTCATAATGTACATTTATATAGATTTGTCTTTGAACTTGCTAGTACATGAATGTTGAGTGACTGTCACATGTCTGTACTCTCTATTTTTGTGGGTTCAAGTTGTCTGGGGTTATTGTGGTTTTGTACTTTAAACTTTCTTTTCTTCTTCTTTTTTTTTTTACTTTTTCTTTAATGTCTTCAAGAGTTCGCCTACATTACGTACGTGCACTTTGTGAGTACCTGGTCTCCAGTGAGGCCAGAAAGTGCCATTAGATACCTTAGAACTGGACTTTTGGATGGTTGTGAGCCACCATGTGCATGCTGGGAACAGAACCTGAGCCCTCTGCAAGAGCATCAAGTCCTCTTAACTGCTGAGCCATCTGTCCAGCCATGTTTCTTTTCTGACCCTCTCTTGGATGATGGTCCTATTTGATGACATGTTGTCATCCTAGTCTCCATTCCATGTTTAGGCATAGTCTCTTCTAACTTTCTGAACATACTTGTAGTGTTTTAAAAAATCTCTGTCCATCATGTATGACATCTGGATCCTGTCACAAGTTGTGTCTACTTCTTGCTATTTAACTTCTCACAGTAATTTTATCTTTTGAGAAATACAGGATAAGTGTCTTAGGTAAGGTTTTACTGCTGTGAACAGACACCATGACCAAGGCAACTCTTACAGAGGATAACATTTCATTGCAGCTGGCTTACAGGTTCAGAGGTTCAGTCCAGTATTATCAAAGCGGGAACACAGCAGTATCCAGGCAGGCATGGTGCAGGAGGAGCTAAGAGTTCTACATCTTTATCTGAAGGCTGCTAGCAGAATACTGCTTCCAGGCAGCTTGGACAAGGGTCTTAAAGCCCACGCCACAAATGACACACTTCCTCCAACAAGGCCACACCCACTCCAACAAGACCACCCCTCCTAATAGTGCCACTCTGTGGGGTAAGCATATATAAACCATCACATGAGACTGGGAGAAAGCTTGAGGAAAGCGCAGGAGATAATATTGAAGTTCATTTACTCATGGAGTTGATTTCTTTCTTTTTCTTTTTGTCTATTTTTAATTGTTTGTCAACAGTTTCAAGACAGGGTTTCTTTGTGTAGCTCCAGCCATCCTAGAACTAGCTTTATAGACCAGGGTCATATTGAACTCACAAAGATCCACCTGCCTCTGCCTCCCAAGTGCTGAGATTAAAGATATTCACCACCACTCTCTGGAGTTGATTTTTTAAAAAAGATTTATTTACTTATTTTATGTATATGAGTGCACTGTAGTGTACACCAGAAGAGGGCATCAGATACCACTACAGATGGTTGTAAGCCCCCATGTGGTGTTGGGAATTGAGCTTGGGAATTCTGGAAGACCAGCCAGTATTCCTAACCAGTGAACCATCGTTCCAGGCCCTGGAGTTGATTTCTTTTGAGAGGATTTCTATGCTTTTTACTTATGAGTCTACAATCAAAAAGTAAATCAAATGAGGCCCTTATGTCATGCTTTGCTGTTTCTTTGTGCATCATGTTATTTTATCTTGTAGGAATTTTGGAGGTTGGAAGTTGATTCTTTTGACCTCTGGCCTTACAGGTATCTCCTTGTTTATTTCTTTTCATCTTGGCTGGATAGTTTTAAGAAGGTCTACCTTCCTTGTGGTGAAAGCCTCTGATATAAAGCTACATCCTTGGGTGTGTACACAGCCACCTTGTTTTAACAGGGGTAGGTTCTTCTGATCAATCACCAAGGGTATCCTTCTCTGCTAATATCAGACCCAGCTGTTAGCGTCTACCCTCTGCCAGCTGCTCTAAGTTTTTGACAAGGACTTGAGTCATACATCATTCTGATGTCATCCAATCGTGTGCAGGCCCCTTTTGAAAGGAATACCTTTAAAATATTTATGTTTGTGTGTACCAGTGTGAGGTCATGTGCTCTACATGCCAGTAGGAGCCCACAGAGGCCTGGAGAGGGTATCCGATCCCCTGAAGCCGGAGTTACACATGGTTGGGATCCAGCACGTGGGTATCCTCTGTGGGACCAGCAGTGCTCTGCAGTGAGGCATCTCAACAGATCTTTGACGGGTACTTACAAATGATTTAGTTTTAATGTGTATGGATGTTTGCCTTTGTATATGTATGTGCACTACACGTGTGCCTGGTACCCTCAGAGGCCAGAAAGGGGCTCTGAGATCCACTGGAACTAGGGTTACAGACAATTATGAGCTGCTCTGAGGGTACTGGTACCCAAATCTGGATCCTTTGCAAGAGCAACAAGTGCTCTTAACCACTGAACATCTCTCCAGCTCCAAGGAGAACTTTTTAAGGCCAACTTTTGAAATTTGTCCCAGACTCCAACAGTGCTGTTATTAGCTGTAATTTCCCTCAGTTATCCCTGGAAAACTGGGTAGTTTGCGGCTTAGCTTTTCTGTCTCATGAAATTATAAGTCAGTTCTTAGCTGCCTCCCCTCCGATTGGGAGCACCCTTAAGCTGAACTGTTCCACACTGTTTAAAGTCAGTTTTCTTGGAGAACTACCCAAGGTTTTTGATGTAGTGTCTGTTCCTCCTCCTTGGCAAAATCTTGGAGCCAGTGCCAAAAGCAGATGTGCTTTCTTCTGAGTGATACCATACCAGGGTCTGGCTGAGGAGCCAGCTCTTCTTGATGTGGGCTGCTGGCTAGTGAGTCAGCGAGGGAGAGTGCAAACAGAACTGCACTTTCAGTCTGCTGTGCTTAGGAGAGAGCCTCTGCTCCATGAGTGGGCTTGGTGAGGGAAAGAGCCCCTGGCTTCTCAGCATGTTCACTTGGAATTCAACCTCGACAACACAGACCTGGGGATGAGGATGGCGAAGAGTTTTGGCAACCTCACTTTGCCAGGGAGATCCTGGAGCTTTTGTTTGGGAGCTGAGGTGAGAGCAAGCTCCATTTTCTTGGCCTTGCTCATCTGAAACACAACTCCTTCCATGCTGAGCTGGGAAGAGGGAACAGATGGTGGAGTAAGAGCCACACATTCTTGCTGTGTTCACTAGGATTTATTTGATACATTGGATATGTAGTTCTTTATTTGCTTAGGATGCTGTCCTGAAATGATAACAATAAACATTATTAATAATTATTATTACTGCTGAGAATCAAACTCACAGGGATTAGGCAAAGTAGCCTGCCTTTAAACAAGTCCCCAAACCCATTTCTAAGATTTGAAATGAATTTTTAAAAAATTGAATTTTATCAGCTGTGGCTGCACTGATGAGTAGCTATACAGAAATTTTATTATTTATTCTTTTTATTTATTATTACTAATTTATTTATTATCACATACATGGCATCCTCAGCCATGTATGTTAACGCTAAACAACAGTAGTTAAGCCTGACTCTGTGGTGTTCATTCAATTGTTAGGTAAACTCTGAGGTGGCCTTATTATTTCACAGTTAAATTTTGCATTGATCTATGTCAAATCACGGTGATTAAGACAAACGCATGTATGAAAAATTATAAAACAATTATGAGGCAAGTGCAAATCTTACACCTACAAGCTTATGCAGATTCCATTATAGTGATAATAATTGTAGACATTTTTACAACTTTTTAGCTTCTATGATGATAAACAACTTGAGGAAAAATGGAAATTTTCTTTTAGATTATTATATCTGCATATCTAGCACGTTTTTTTTTTAAATGGCGTTTTGATTTAGGGTCTTTCTATGTAGTCCTGGTTGCCCTGGAGCTTACTATATGCAGGCCTGGCTGGCCTCAAATTTACAGAGATCGTCTAGTCTCTGCCTCCCAAGTGCCTGGATTTAAGGTTGCTCCCCCAAGTGCCTGGATTTGAAATATGCTCTACCATTCCTGGCTTTTAAATTTTTTGTATATGTGCATGATGTACTTTTGATCACTGCTAAAATAACTTATCAGATTTTTTAAAAATGATGAATGCTAAGACAGCGTTCATATTTACATAAGGATTTAGGCATTACTACCGAAGTGGCTTCTGTTATTGAGTTAGAAGTTGGCAACGTAAGATGATGTTAACACAACTGGAAACGGAGCTGATGGACTCATCTTCGGCACGAAGTGAGTTTATGATCTTAGAAGTTGTAAAGTGAGGGTGGAGAGGTGGAATTTAGTATTTTGTGAATTCTCTAGACTGGGCCTCACCTGGTGCCTGTGTGTATCACATGACACACACGAGCGCCTGTGCTTCCTTCTCATATGGATACTTCTTTTGAGTAAAACGCAGCCTTCTTATGGCACAGCCAACTAGTGCCAGGCCTCCTTAATAAAGAACCTGGCATGTAATTTTATGAGAATACTCAAACACACACACACACACACACACACACACACACACACACACACACACACTCGCTCACACACACATGGTCTATTTAAGAGAAAAGGGATCAACTAGTGGGCTTTTGACTACCATAAACACCCTATCTAATAAGCTGGGGTATGAACAATCAGGTTTACTAATACATCTCATTTTATGAGAGGTCTAGAGGCAAGTCGTTCCAGAGAAGGCTAACGAAACAACAGCGGGAAGCTTTTCTGCCCTCAGGGTGCACGATGTATAATCTCCCAAGTACCATTTCTTCACAAAATGAAATCTAAAATATGAGTAGAGAATAGAAAGAGTTTTCATTTTAATCCAAGACATTTTAACTCCCTAAGACTCTTACCAGAATATTTCTCTTCTGTGTCAATGACCAAGCAAGGGTCACCTGCCACATGTAAACCCATTGTTGTCAAAGTTGGGTGAGAATACCATGGTAGGCTTGCCTTTAGGTCGAGAAATACATGGACCTGAGTCTGGCACACAATTGCCTCTTACCTGGAAAAACCAAACCAAACCAAACCAAACCAAACCAAACCAAACCAAACCAAACCAAACCAAAATACCTTCAAGCCCTGTTGGGATTCCACTTTGGAAGCAGGAGATGCTGGAATAGTCAACACAGAGACTTAATATAAATTAGAAAATCAAGTCCCACCATTGGTTACTTTCAGTGTAGATTCTACACTGTCATAGTCATAGTGAGCTTCAGATGTCACCTTAACACAATCATCTTGAAAGTCACCTTGAAAGAGGTGAGGAATTCCTTTCATCAAGTTGGTCTGTGCTAATGTCTGTGAGGCATTTTCTTAATAGTTTTATGATATAGGAGGAGCTCAGTCCACCTTGAGCAGTCTGTATAAGAGAGTAGCCAAGCAAGCTAGGGGGAGCAATCAAGTAACCAGCATTTTCCCAAGGCCTCTGCTTCGGCTACTGCCTCCAGGCTCCTGCCTTTATGTCTTAGTCAACGTTCTATTGCTGTGAAGAGATATGATGACCTTGGCAACTCTTATAAAGGAATGTGTTTAATTCAGATTTGCCTACATTCAGAGGTTTAGTCCATTATCATTGTGGTGGAAAGCATGGCAGTGTGCAGGCAGACATGGTGCTGGAGAAGGAGCTGAGAGAGAGAGAGAGAGAGGGAGAGAGAAAGAGAGAGGTCTGGTCCAGGCTCGAGTATTTAAAAACCCTCAAAGCCCACACCATCCAGTGATGGCCACACCTATTGCAACAGAGCCACACCTTCTAATCCCTGCCAAGTAGTGTCACAGCAATCCTAACCAAGTATTCAAATACATTAGCCTATAGGCACTGTTCCTATTCAAAGCATGGCCCTTTCATTACCTCCCTGACAGTGCCTCAGTGAGAAACTGTTACTTAGAAGTGTGAGGTGAAGCAAACCCTTTTCTTTCCAAGTTTTGTCATGTTTATTAAAGTAACGGTATTTTTGTTTGTTTTTTTTTCTGGCTGGTTTGAGTTTTGCCCATTGTTTTATTTTGAGGCATGTTCACTCTGCAGCCCAAGCTAACCTTGCACTCCATCATGAGACTCCTTTATCAGAGTGTTGGAATTTACAGGCATGAGCCACCAACTCCGTTGGTTCTTGTTTGTTTGTTTTTAACCCAGAGATCTGTTTATATGCTACTTAAAATATATAGTTGCTTTTACTTTCTTCCCAATACACAATTTTTGCCATAACAATTTTAGAACTTTTCCATCATGCTACAATAGACCCCCATATGGTATGGTAATTCCTTCTTTCCTACTTTCTGCCCCTTACCAACTTATATAATTGTATCTTTGGGTGTCTTGATTTTAGACACATCACATAAGCAGAATCAGAGTCTGTGATCATTTGGGACAGTAACTTAGAGTGGTTTTAAAGTTTATTCGTACTCTAATGTACACCACTGTTATATCCATTTTAAAATTTCTGAATAATATCCCCGTTATGGTTTGTATATGCTCGGCCCAGGAAGTGGCACTATTAGAAGGTGTGGCCCTGTTGGAGTAGGTGTGTCACTGTGGGTATGGGCTTTAATACCCTCATCCCAGCTGCCTGGAAGCAGTCTTCTGCTAGCAGCCTTCAGATGAAGATGTAGAACTCTCAGCTCCTCCTGCAGCATGCCTGCCTGGATGCTGCCATGTTCCTACCTTGATGATAATCAACTGAACCTCTGAACCTGTAAGCCAGCCCCAATTAAATGTTGTCCTTCTAAGAGTTGCTTTGGTCATGGTGTCTGTTCAAAGCAGTAAAACCCTAAGACAACCCCATTAAGAAAACCCCACATTTTGGATCCATCTCTGCGTAGATAGGCACTTAGGTGGCTTTTATGTTATGAATGGCTCTTTTGAACGATCCTACTGTAGATGTTTGTGTACAAGCTCCTGAGTGTGTTTTCAGTTTCCTAGGTTACATTCCTAGGAGTGAAAGTTCTGACTTCCCTAACTCCATGTCTGGTATTTTTAGGGACCGATTCACTGTTTGCCAAGGTCCTGCATGGTTTTACATTCGGAAGATAACAAACTGTGATTCTGGTTAGGTATGTGTACAGAACAAGAAATCCACAGACACAGAAAGTGGAGTAGTACGTGTGTACAAAATCGGTGGAGGTAGGAAACAGGACCGAGGGAGCCCTCTCCAGTCCCTAGTCACACCCAGTTGTTATTGCCTGTCTTTTGTTCTGAGTTATTCTAGAGTTGGAAATAATGGCTCATTATGGTCTTGACTTATATTCCCCTTACAAGTAATGACTTTGGGCATGTTTTTACATATTCATTGGCGGTTTACATATTCTTTTGTAGAAATATCAATTCAAGCCCTTTACCTGATAAATTGGTGTTTATTCCTTTACATTATTAATTTCTAAGTGATTCCAATATATTCTAGCTTCAGGTCCTTTGTGAGATACATGGTTTGCAAATATATCTTTGCATCGCACATTT
>NC_047676.1:11543723-11569409 GCF_011762505.2 Arvicanthis niloticus | reverse complement strand
TTCTTAGGGTGGCATCCTTATTTACTTTTCTCTGTCACATTTGAGCAGTCATGTTGGTAACGCTGTATGGTTGTAGCATCTGACATTAATTACTAGGAGACACAGTCTTACAGCAAACTCGCTGATTCTCTGATCCTTATAATATTTTGACCCCTTCTGCACGGTTTCCTGGGACTTTGATTTTTGTTGTTGTTGTTTATTTGTTTTTGTTTTTTGAGACACGATTTCTCTGTGTAGCCTTGGCTGTCCTGGAACTCACTCTGTAAACCAGGCTGGCCTAGAACTTAGAGATTCAACTGCTTCTGCCTTCTGGTAGGATTAAAGGCACATACCACCACTGTCTGGCTCCAGTATGCTACTTATTTTTGCATCATGCAGACACATTAGGATAGGAAGGACTGGGGTGCCCTTCTTTGGGAATAATACTCTTTTAATCTCTGAATCAGGGAGTCCCTCTTATCCAATTAACATGGAAGAAGACTGTTTTTAACGACAGCTTAAAAGGAGGACACTGCCACTTACCTTATAAAAATGAGCTGTATCTCTCCAATTGTTCACTAGAGCTGTGTTATTATGAAATTAGCTCAAATATGTGGTTCACGTATTTTCTCTCATTAGTCACTTTCCTGGTTTATTCTTTCCGGAGTGTTTGCTTTCTCACCCTTTACTTCACACCCCCTCTGCCTTCTCTCTTTAATGTGAATATGAAGCAGAAAAAGAACATTTCATCTTTGTAAACAATATTGGTAGAGCTATTTTAGACTCCCAGTGTCTGTAAGTGATCACCTACTCACACAGGAGGAAAACCTTACCCAGTCTTTAGAATAAATGGGACTGGCTGCATTTTAGGGAGTTCATCATTATGTATTTTTGCCAGTTATTTCAAAGGAACAACAACAAAAAAAAAAACCAGGTAGGGTATGATGGCACACTTCTTTAATGCCAGCAGTCGGGGGCAGAGACTGGCAGATCTTGGAGAGCTAGAGGTCTACCTGTTCTATGTAGCAAGTTTCAGGCCATCTAGGTTATATTGAGACCCTGTCTTAAAAACAAACAAACAAAACAACAAATAACCAACAAACCAAAACAGGAAAACACATGAATTCATCTAGTCTAGAATTGTCTATAGTGTGCATGCAAGGAACAGCAGGTTTTTGGCTGGGTATTAACTTTGTGTTTCCCCCTCCTCCTCCTCCTCTCCCTGATGCTTCTCTCCTTTGCTCCCTCCTCCTTTTGTTTTAGATCCCTCATTTGAAATGAATTAACAGTGGTTTTGTGTGTGTATGTGTGTGCATGTGTGTGATTGTGTGTGTCTGTCTGTGTCCATGTAGTGTTCATGTGTGTTCATTGTGTTTTCTGTGTGTCTGTCTGTGTCCATGTAGTGTGCATGTTCTTTGTATATGGGTGCAGTCTTCTGTGTATGTCTCTGTGTGTGTGCATGTCTGTGTATATGTAGTGTTCAAAACAAACTGAACTTAATTGTTCTTTAATTGTACATTCTTCTCTGTGTGTATGTGTATCTGTCTGTATCTGTGCATGTGTGCTCTTTGTTTGAATGTGAATAGTCTTCTCTCTCTGTTCTCTCTCTCTCTCTCTCTCTCTCTCTCTCTCTCTCTCTCTCTCTCTCTGTGTGTGTGTGTGTGTGTGTTTAATCTGTGTAGTGTGCATGTGTGTCTGATTGTTTTTAATGAGTGCAGTCTTCATGTATAGTGCCTGTGTGGAGGAGCTAGATAACCTTAGGTGTTTGCCTTCAAATTTGTTTGAGGCAAGATCTCTTGTTCACTGTTGCTTAAGGCCAGATAGCTTCTGGGATTCACTTGTCTTGTCTTACATCTTGCCTTAGGGGCTTTGGAGTGCAGATGCATTTTATATAGGTTGAAGGGACTCTGACTTGTCCATTGAACTATCTTCCCTGCACATTAGTGTTCATTTCTTTGACTAGATTTTGCTTATCTCAAACTTCACCAGGGACTATTACTTGACCAAAAAGGGTTGCAACATGAAGGATTAACCGTTGTGTTATAACTGAGATGTCAAGATGCTTTTCACAATGAGATTGACTTTTCATGAAAATAGAATTAAATAAAAGCTAAAAAAAATAACATTTGTTATTGTAAGAGAATCTGTCCTTCATGTTATAACAAAAATATCAGGTTATTTTTAGTAACTGGGAAAACTAATTTACTCTTAGGTTTAAATTGGAAACTTGCTTTAAATCTAAAATTTGAGAACAGGTATATTTTTTATTTTGAGTTCAGAGAATTAAATACAAAAATAAATCTATTCCCTCGTGTCTTAGAATACAGTTGAGTTTTTTTCAAAAAAGCCAATGTTGGAAAATTCACTCTAGTTTTAATAGAATTGATTTTTGTCATCATCTGATATTAGAACTAGTGATATTCAAGCAATGCTGCTACTCAATAACACTAAAAATCCATGTATATTGAATATTCTTATAATTATTAAAGTTGACAAATTGTAGTACGGCTCAACCAAGCTAGTAAACAGGAAGGTTAATTAAATATGCCATGTTACCAATTACTGAGTAATAAAAATAAAAAGAGAGTCATCTTTTATGCTCTAGTCACATTCGTTTTACGGTTCAGAAAATATACAAGAAGCATTCAGGCTCACAAGCCATCATGATGCTTAATAAGGCTACATGGATTTGGAAGTGTTCTTTGGTACAGAAGTGATATAAGGAACCACAAAAACATGTCTGGCTGAACTTATGGCCTAACACCATTCTCTGTGGGTTTTCAGAAATGTTAGTTGTATCTGTTCTCTGTTTTTCTACGGTGTTGTTTAACACATAACTCTAAAACCCGCGTCTGATAAGATCCATCCATAGATCAGTTCATCATGGGTTGGATAGATCACAGATTGGTTGGAGAACCTAGGCTGGATTAAGACAGCCTTGGCTCTAACTTGGGTGTTAGCTAAAGGCTTACTCTCTCTGAAGGCATATCTCTCATCATCCTTGAACCAGCAACGCTTCACCCAATGTCTCTCTTTCTATAATAATGGTAGAAGTTCTAAAAGGTAAACACACCTCAAAGTGCAAACCACATTTCAGATTTCTACTTGTACTCTGTTCACTAGTATCTAGCATCCTGTTTTATGAATTTATCCCATGGCCCAAGCCCAGCAAATATGGAGAAGGAGAGAGCACCCAGGGAGAGCAGGGATGTAGGGGTATGCTGACAGGGTAGCCCTCTCACCTAACATATCAGCCAGCCTTTCCAAAATTTCTCTTTGGTGTCATGGTGAAGTCTTATGGGATGCTGGCATGCAAATCCACAGTACAGTGATGACTTGACCAGGGACCCTGAAGTGGCTCTTATTATCGTTCTGCATCAAAAGTGATATTGTAGGCTAGTGGCACTATATGGGACCAAAGGGTACATTCAGGGGTCATTTAATAATTTCAAATATGCACAAGTTTTAAGAATAGCACAAGGAATATCTGAGTTCACTTTGCCCAGATTCATTAATTGCTAATGTTTATCCACATTGCTTTCCTTAAACCATTTGAGGGTATTGAGGAGATCATGCTCGCTACCCATGAATGCTGTCATTATGTTCACCCAAGCGCAGTCTGTTAAAAGGCCACAGTATAGATACCAAGTCCCAGGACTTTAACATTGAGACCGTATGGGCATCAATTATTTAGTTCCCGTTCAAACCTCATTTCTTGCTCTAATAATTGTGTGGTGAGTTCTGTCTGCTTTCCCCCATTCTAGTCCAGAGCTTTGTCTAAACTCTTACCTTGTGTTTAGCTGGTGGAGTTTTCTCCTCAGCATTAGCTGAGAATATTCCTTCTCTTTTCATAACCCTTCCTGTTATAGACTTTGAGAGATTACAAGCTAGGTGTGCTGGTGCATGGCTGTAACCCTCACAACCAGGAGGCTGAGGCGGAAAAAGCACGAGTTCGGGGATGGCCTGGGCTACATAGCAATATCCTGCCCTTACTTAAAAATCCAGTAATTTGGTAGAGTCTTGCTTATTTTTATTTAGTTTGACATTTACAAATGAGCATACACAGCAAGCTCTCCGTTGGGACAAAATACTGCATCAGACAGACATGTTCTTCCCAGTATGACACTGGGGGGCACATTATATCTGCATGTCCCACTATTGACTTTGATTTTGACTCTAAGGCAGTGTCTATAAAGTTTCTTTTTTATTTCACCTATTACGATTTGTGTGAGCATGTGGGATGTGTGAGCTGGAGGGGGGAGTGAATATCTACCACAGAGCACATAGGGAGGTCCCGAGGCAACTCTGTGGAATCAGTTCTCTCCTTCCACCTTTATGGGCATTCCAGGGATTAGAGTCAGGCTGTTCAGGCTTGTAAGATAAGTACTTTTATCTGTTGAACCATCCTTCAAGTCCAAGACTTCTTAACTAAAATACATTTCCCCTTATAATAGCTATGTAATCTGCTAGAAAATACTATTTTTTTTTTTATGTACTCACCCTACTTTACATAGTCATTGATACTTGCCGGAATCTACGGCAGTTGGTTCTTCAAGTCTTCGGATGTCATAGCCTAGATTTGCGGAGCCATAGATGGAAAGTTGCATCTCTCGTGAGCTTGTACATGTTTCCTTAGGATGATTTCCCACATCATCTAGTGTAGCTCTTACTTAGCATTTATGAGGTACATAATCTAGTAAGTCATTGCTTAGCATTTGTGTGGTGTCACATATTCTGCATAACCAAGAAAGGATTTAACATGCACAGAGATGTAGAAGTCTATAGAAGCCCTGCACAGTTACTGATACAGAACTTGAACATCTGGAGATTTTGGTTATTACTGAGGGCCTGGAACCAGCCCTACAGGGAGACCAAGGAACAACTGTCCTACTAGGACCCTTGTTATACTGGTTTTGTGTCAACTTGACATAAGCTGGAGTTATCAGAGAGGAAGGAGGTTCAGTTGAGAAAATGTCTCCATGAGATCCAGCCGGAAGGCATTTTTCTCAATTAGAGATTCATGGGAGAGGGCCCGGCCTATGGTGAGTGGTGTCATCCTCAGGCTGGTGGTCCTGGGTTCTATAACAAAGCATCCTGAGCAAGTCAGGGCAAGCGAGCCAGTAAGCAGTAACTCTCTATGGCTTCTGCATCAGCCCCTGCCTCCAGGATCCTGCTCTGCTTGAGTTCCTGTCCTCATCTCCTTCCATAATGAACACCAGTATGGAAGAATAATCCAAACAAACCCTTTTCTTCTTCAGCTTGTTTTTGTCTCAGCAATAGAGACCCTAAGACGCTGTATAAAAGGGTAATTTTTTTTTTTCAACATAACCTTTTGACTGAGAATTTGGGAATTTCACATAATGCAGTCTGATGACACTCACTTCCCAGTTCTCCCAGGTCTGCTTCCCAACCCTGTGACTCCCCCCCCCAAAAAACCAAACATAAGTCTGCTTTGTGTTGTCCATATACTCACTGGCGTACCATCAGACTCCAGAGGCCGGCCCCTTAAAAAAAAAAAACCGAGACCTTCCCCCCCAGCACCCCTGCCAGAAGCCATCAACTACGGAGAGCTATACTTCAGCATCTTGATGACAATTTTTTTTTTTGTTTTAGGAGTTCAAAATTTGGAATGTAATAGCAAAATTACATCCAACATAGACATTCAGATAAACTAAAGAGGTTTTGTATACAGATCTACAGCGTTGTTCTTGTTTTGTTGAGAATATAATATTTCTTTTTTTTGAAAAATTTTTTATTAGATATTTTGTTTATTTACATTTCAAATGTTATCCCCTTTCCTGGTTTTCCCTTCAAACCCCCCTATCTCATCCCCCTTTCCCTACTTCTATGAGGGTGTTCCCCCACCCATCCACTTACTCCTGCCTCACCACCCTGGCATTCCCCTACACTGGGGCATTGAGCCTTCACAGGACCAAGGGCCTCTTCTCCTATTGATGTCCAACAAGGTCATCCTCTGCTATATATGCGGCTAGAGCGATGGGTCACTCCATGTGTACTCTCTGGTTGGTGGTTTAGTCCCTTGGAGCTCTGGGGGTTCTGGTTGGTTCATATTGTTGTTCCTCCTATGGGGTTGCAGACCCCTTCAGTTCCTTCAGTCCTTTCTCTAACTCCTCCATTGAGGACTGCCACAATTCTTAAGAGTTCTCTTTAATGGCTTCCTGTTGGGGCTGTTGCTTTTTGCTGTGGGGGTGGGGGGGTTGTCGCAGAAGCCTCCTGTGTCTCTCTTTTGCTTCTGTTGTTTTTCTGTATATAGTGGACAGCTTTCTCCTGTGAGTAACTATCTCCCTTTCTCCATTCACTTATTCAATAGGTAAGGACATTCAATTTTCCTTTTATCCAGTGGATTATAGGATATCATGCATTATTAATAGTGCATTTTGGTGCTCGATTTGTCCCATATTAGGGAAAGGAAGGAAACCCTGCAAGTTGCTCCTGGGTCCTTGAAACCCATTTTTACTTTCTGTAGCTTTTGGCATATCAAGTTGTCCCAGCTCATGCTGTACTTTTTTCTTCCACACTTGAAATGAGCTATTTCTCCAAGGAGCCTTAGTTAATATGTTCTTTTTCCTTCAGGCTGAATCATATTAATTTAGATGAAAATGTTGCCCAAAAGCTCAATAACTTCAGGTTTAATAACATTATCATGAGTACTCCGAGGGACACTGTGCTCAAACACGTTTTACTGACTCTTATATAAAAATTCCAAGTTGATGGTATTGTAAATTATCATACTTTGAAAAACTGGCTAGCACACAAAACCCCCATTATTTATCAACTGATTATATCAAGCTATTAAAACAGTATTCATTACAGCATAAAACATGTGACTAGTAGATTTTACTCTAAACAAGACAGGAACATCCTATCACATAATAGGTGATAGCTCTCAGAAGATCATTGCCCCAGAGAAGAAACATGCAAAACCAAAATAGAGCAAAACGAAGCAATTCCTGTGTTTGATTATAGAATTTGAACTGATAGAAGATAGATGGTCCAGCCCTTTCAGAGGGGGTCATGTATCTGTAGCATAGAAACTTCAGTGACTTTATAAATGATATAACTCATGTGACAGCATCCATCAGGGTCAGATGTGATGCCTTAAATCTGCCACTAACCTAAAAGCCTTTTCCTCTTGAATCTGTGTAGAAAGTGGGCTGGTCATTAATACCTCAGTTTATGTTTTAACTCCTTCTTGCCTCCTTTCCATACTTGTATCCTTGTTACAGAATCCTTAGTTTCATATTGCAGAGGTGCTGGCTTCTCTAATAAGAAGTGATTTTTCCCAAGTGTCTACAAAGACCACATACTTCTAGAAGCAATCCATACATCCCCTCTTGTGACTTCACAAGACATAAGTGATTGCCTAGAGCCAGAAGCAGCAGGAAAAATCAAACTGACGAGCCACCAGCCTTGTTCCCCATGCAAGCTCAGTCTGGACAAGAAACAAGGCAGCGCGGGAGACAGGCTAACTCCCACCAGCCCTTCCCATGCTCATAAGGTTCCTACAATATCATCCTTTAGTCTCTACCTCTTTCTGGTTGGTTTCTAGACCATTTTGTTTTTTTTATTTCTTTTTGAGCCAGAGTCTCATGTAGCCAAAGTAGTTGTCCACCTTACTTTACAACTGTGAACAGGATGATCTGAACTCTTGACTCAACTGGCTCCACCTCCTAGGTTCTGGGAGTATAGACTCTTATCCTTTTATGACCATGCTGGGTTTATATGGTTCTGGAGGAGCTATAGAGCTTCCTTCATGCAAGGGAGGGCTCTACCAGCTGAGCTGCATCTCCAACCCTTTAGTCACAGTCTGTATGAGATGTCTCTCTCTGGAGTTCCTTGGGAGAGCACTAATTGCAACATCGTTACAATTGCTAGGATATGAATCATCTAATGGTCATTATTTCTATGCTCATTCACCCTGCTTTCCAGAGGGAACATCTTGAGCTCGCAGGTATCCTCAGCTGATCTTTCTACCGCTCTTCCAGTCACTGCTGGAAGAACACGCTCAGTAGATATCTGTTCTCTGAGAATTTGATTAGCTCCTTTATCCCCAACAAGTAGTGATGCAATGTGTTCATCTGCAGTTTAAAAATGATCTGGTAATAAACAGGGCAGGACCCTAGCTTGGACCCCCATCACTCACGGTTAATTGCTCTGGTGTAAGAATGTGGGTTAGGCATAGGCACTCACCCTAGCTGAGGATGGTAGAGGATCCTTGGGGTGCAGCTTGGAGGTACCCATTAGTAATTGTCAGTTGTTGGGGGAGGCAGAAAAATTCCATAGAGGCTTACAGATTTTCACCTTTCCAAATTAAATGTCTCATTTATGGTTTCAGAACACAGTGTAGTTATTTATAGCCGTTTGATTAATTTTGAGAAGCATGCAAACCCCCAAACTATCAGTACTAAATACATACATGAATGGTTAAGATAGGACTCTGAGCTTTTCTTGCAAAGCAACAATTGACTAGCATAAACCAAAAATCCAAGCCTTTTGTCCCCTCCCCTTATTATCTGTTGACTGTGAGCAGGTTCTGGCTCTAGAGAACCCCGTTCTGTTTGAAAATCAGACTGCTGTGCTGCCTGTCCTGTTCTCACAACCTCTCTGTGTCTCCATTTTCCTAGTTTTCAGGTGATTGTTTTCATGGCTTGTGTACTCCAGTGACATTGTGGTGAGGCTGAGATCAGTCAGTTTTACATTAACACCTAACGACAGAGCCAGCACCAAATAGTGAACTGCTGGTGAGACCCTAAATTGTTCTGTGAACATTCATGGACAGAAAGTTCCAACCAGGAATACTGGACTTTCCCAGACCATTTTTGTTCTTTTGATACTAAAAAGAACTGAAAACTGATGATTTTCTGAACAGGAGAGATGCTAAAATACACCTTTGAATGTAAGAAATGTTTGTGACTGGGAGGTAAAAGATTATGGAACAGAATTCCCATCCCTGGGTCTTTTGAGTTCTTAGTGGCTGTGAGGATCTGGCAGTTGCCCACGGGTAAGCAAGCTGCCTTCCGAGAGCACACTGCAGTCAGGGGTGGGGGTCAGGCTACAGGGGGAGAATATTAGGAACAGGGGACTCATGAGGAAGGCAGCCATAAAGGAGGACAGTACAGAGAAAGGAGACCCAAGGCACCAAAGGGCAGGCTCTTAGTGGAAGTGACAAGACAATCTCTGTGTGTTAGGGTTGGGAGTCCAAGCTTGTAAAGCTGTGTTCTGGAGCCTCCGTGTTCATTAGGCAGATGACAGCGTGTTTACTCCATCAGGACAGAGAGTCTTCCGGGATGCGTAAAACCTCGTTTTAAAGGGCCTCCTAATACGTATTGACTTTCTGCAGGCATGATATTGGGCCCTGGGCTTTCCAAATGTGGGGCTTTCTTGACTGAGTCCCAAAGGTCTTAGGAAGTCAGTGGCAAACAGAAATCTTCAGAGCATGAAAAAAAAATTCTGTATGTCACGGGGCCAGGGTCAGCCTCATGGTGTCTATTGTGTATTTCCGTATGTCACAGGGCTAGGGGCAGTCTCCTCCTGGTGTCTATTGTGTACTGCCCTGGGGCTGGATAATCTGCAGTGAATAGCCTACCTACAGATGCCATTCTTGGGATGTTGAGAGTTCTAGGTATTTGAAGAACTCTGAAAGCAGACCTGGTGTTTGGGAGCCAGGAAGGGGCACTGCTGTGGGGGACTGGGTGGCACAGGCTATGTGTTTTCATTATTGTGCTATTCTTTCCTTTTCCATACTTATTTGCCTCCCTCTGCTGCTTCAATGTGTTTTTGTTAAGGTTGTTCGGCTTCCCTGACCCAGAGCCAACACTCCTTAGAATATAGAAGTAATTAAAAATCAAATATTGACTCCCTCCTGTGAGGAAAAAAAAAATTACGTGTGTGTTTTTCACCAAGCAAACGGCTTCTGCATTCACCTTGTCTCTGCCTGCATATCAGACCGTCGGCTCTTTCCTTCACCTTGGATATTAGAAGGAAAATGAACACTTTGCATTCCAGGTTGGATTTGTAGATAGGTTTTTAATTCCACAGTGCTGAATTGTTGAGAGGCCGTGGCATATGAAGGATCTCGTGTCACTAATACAAATGAAAATCTCCGCCAGCAATTGCTTTTTCATAATTCTGTTGGATTTTTTTTTTTTCCCCCCGAGCACAGACACCGTTATTCAACACACGTGTGAAATCATGCACCTGGGCATTTAAGCCTGGGATTGAGTTTGCAACAGGCCTGAGCTAGAAAAGAGGCTTTGGAGAGTTAGCATTTTCCCGGCAGCAGTTTTAATAACCCTGGAAAAGGGCTTGCAAGTTCTTCCGTCCATCACAGAGCTTCGTGGCGTTAGTCACGTGAAGGAATGAGATGATCATGGGAATTTCTATTCTGCCAGCAAGGTATTAGAAAACTGAAACAGAAACGAGATATCCAGGGTGTTTTGAGAAGATCTGGAAAGGTCCTTCTGTTAAGTTTTTCTTCTAGTTGATGCTATTTGTCTATGGCTGCAAAGAGGTAGTGCCCCCTCCCATCCCCAGATGTGTTAGTGACTTGCTCTGAGAAAATAAAATAGAGTCTTCATGAAATCCAGAACGGAAAGTTTTTCCTTCTATCATCATATTCCTATCCTTCATTGTCCCAGAAATGTTGAGAACGTGTCTCATGGTAGCCCAGGCTGGCCTTGAACTCTTGCTCTTCCTGACTCTGGGATTACAGGTGTAAACCGAGACCCTTGGCTTCCTGTTGCCTTTCTTAAGTTTTATCTATTGTCCATTTGGATTTCATTGGTGCTTTTTGTGAGAAGCAGCATTCAGGGCTGTGATGGTTCTCAGAATCAAGTTGTCACAAAGCATATTTGCCTGGAGACTCCTTTCTTCTTAGTCTACGGTCACACGTGTGAGGTTCATGGTGTCTTAGTTAGTTAGATGTCTATTGCTGTGATGAAATATCATGATCTAAAGCAATTTATGGAAGGAAGGATTTATTTTGTCATTCACCCTATAGTCTACCATCCAGGGAAGTCAGAGCAGGAACCCAGTCATGAGCCTGGAGGAAGGAACTGAGGTTGAGGCCCTGGAAGAATGCTGCTTCCTAGCTTCCTCCCCATGCTTGGATCTTTCTTATACAACCCAGGACAACCTGCCCAGGGGTAGCACTTCAAAAGCGACCCCCCTACCCATCATTATATGCCCCACAGACTTTCCTATAGGCCAGTCTTATAAAGGGATTTTCTCAATTCAGTCTTCCCAAATAGCTCAAGCTTATGTGAAGTTGGCCAAACAAACAAACAAACAAACACAAAAAACCTAGTTAGCAATGATGCTTGTGAGGTCCAGTTCCTAATAGGGAATCAGACCTTCAGTGAACTACGGGGTAAAGGAAGCAAGAGGAGACTGGCCTTGAGCCATGCTACCCTGCTATTGAGTTTGGATCTCTCACAGGACAAGGGTATAATTTCTTCAGTTATCACAAAACCAACATTCAGCTATTAAGTAGGATGATCAGCAGAGCACCTGGGCTTTCTAGTGTTTCATTTACTTGTTTTGGATTGTTTTCAGAAAGTCTAGTTACGTGGTTTTTACTTTTGTACTTATCACCCATGATGGTTTTAATGATATGTCTCCCATAGGCTCATATATTTGAGTGCTCCGTCCCCAGTTAATGGAACGATTTGGGAAGGATTAGGAGATGTGGACTGGGGGCTGGAGAGATGGAAGAGCACAGACTGCTCTTCCAGAGGTCCCGAGTTCAATTCCCAGCAAACACATGGTGGCTCACAACCATCTGTAATGAGATCTGATGCCCTCTTCTGGTGTGTCTGAAGATAGCAACAGTGTACTCACATACATTAAATAAATAAATAAATAAATAAATAAATAAATCTTAAAAAAAACAAAACAAAAAAAAAAAAAAACAAAAAAGGAGATGTGGACTTTTGGAGGAGGTGTGTCACTGGGAGATAGATTCAAGGTTTCAAAAGCCAATTGCCAGATCAACTTTCTCTCTAACTGCTGTGGATCAGGGTGTGAGCTCTCAGCTACTGCTTCAGCGCCATGCCTGCCTGCCTGCCTGCCTGCCTGCCTGCCTGCCTGCCTGCTGCCATGCTCCTCACCGTGATGCTCATGGACTCAGACTCTGAAAGTATAAGCAAGCTCCAAATTCAATGCTTTCTCTCAAAAGTCGCCTTGGTCATGCTGTCTCTTCATGACAATAGAACATTAACCAAGATATCACCACAGTTAACAAATACACAGTGAACATTTATGTGCCAGTCATGATCCAACAGCAGGAAATAGGTTGTAAAGTAAAGGTCTCAGAAGAAAACCAGGCACACCCATGTTACAGATTTGACAAGACTAAATGAACAATTAGGGCTTCATTATTGTGGAAGGCTGGGGTATTACAGGTCCAGAGTCAAGATAGTCTTGGGCTACTTAATAGCTGCTCTGTGTGGTTCTTTAATTGTCCATCTCTTGGTCTTATATATATGGCCATGTCCAACCCAGGGGAAACAGCTTCACTACATTCACCATTTCAAACGAGTGTCCCAGGCACAGCCACCAATGTACACAGCTTTTACCCTCCACCAGCCATGTCACCATTTGCATGATCCTATTCATACCAGTTAAAAGATTTAAGATGTAATCTCTTTTGTTTTTTTCCCTTTCCCTTCTCCCTCTTGATCTGGCCCTGCTCACTCGAGCCTAAAGGTTTCTATTTATTTATTTATTTATTTATTTATTTATTTATTTATTATATGAGATGGTTGTGAGCCACCACGTGGTTTGCTGGGAATCGAACTCATGACCTCCAGAAGAACAGTCAGTGCTCTTAACCGCTGAGCCATCTCACCAGCCCTTAAGACGTAATCTTAGCAAACCATTAGTTTCCACCCATCTAAAAACTAAGGATGCAAACAGATAGTAAGTACCTGAGGCCTCATAGAAGAGTTTTCCTGCTTTGCTGTAATCTTCCTGACTGTGGTTCCCACCAAGATGTTAGGTAAATGACTTGATTTATGATGGTATTTTTTCTGTTATTAATAGAACCTCATGTAACCACTTCTGTGACAAAGCATGGAATGCGGGAAAACTGCTGTTCCTAGGCTCCAGTCACTTATATTTGGCTCAAGAGGAAATAATCTTATATGTTATAAGATTATTTATAAATATCCCCTTTGAGGAAAGAGCTGAATTTTACGATGATAAAATTAAAGATAAGGTCCTTATCTTTTTACTGTAGAGATGGTGTCCTGGAGGAAGGAAAGAGTGTACACAGAGGGTAAGCAGCCGTACAGATGCAAATGGTGACATGGCTGGTGGAGGGTAAAAGCTGTGTACATTGGTGGCTGTGCCTGGGACACACGTTTTGAAAATGGTGAATGTAGTGAAGCCGTTTCCCCTGGGTTGGACGTTAGCCATATTGTCTTGAACCAGAAGTAAATGAACAGGCATGTCTTTAAATCTCCTCAGGAAAAGTCATGTGACAGGAAAAGACACATAGGTTTCAGGGATGGTCTGTCTGGAAGTAGCATTTATGCTCAGGAGGCATTGTTTCCAGGGCAGAAGTTGGGAGCATGAAGGTTATATCAGGAGAATCCATCACATGGGAAGACCCTGGGGAAATGAAGTTGATGTACTTGGGGAATATCGAAAAGTCCAGATGATAGTGGTTCCTCCCTCTACATTTCTGGTGCTTCTACTTTCAAATACATTGTGGCTGCCTTGCAGCGAGCAATCTATCTACCACAGTGGTTCTCTGGCATTCTTAGTGTAGGCAAAGCGATAATGAGTGTTGGGATCTAAAGGTCCACCATCCCCGTCTCTTGAATGTGATAGCTGCCTTGCTGTATCCCTTGTAGGTTTGAGCTCTAGTTGTCTGCAGGGGACTCCTACTTAGGAACACTGTCATGCTTGATTCCTTCTTGCCTTCAGCCCACCCTCCCTCTCCTTTCAATACTTCTTGGGGTCATCTAACAAGTAAACTACTTGTCCTTGAATTCCTTAATCCTCCCTTTGTTTTTGAGATGAGGCCTTACTGTAGCTCAAGCTTTCCTAGAACTCACTGGGTAGCCCAGACTGGCCTAAAACTCAGAGCAATCTTCCAACATTAGCCTCACAAGTGCTAGCATTGTAGTCATGAGCCACCAGGCCCACTTCTTGTTTGAGTTCTTAGCTTCCGGGAAAGCTCATGATCAGCCTGTGAGGAAAGAGGAAAGAAGGATAGAGATCAGAACAGAGAGGTCTGGAGTTCACAAAACATGGTCCTTGCAGCTCTGGTGTTGCAGGAGATCCTTTCATAGAATGAAAGTCAAACTGATTTTTTTCATAATACCTCTGTTTATATATATTTGTTATGTATATTTACATATATATATTTATACTTCTGGAATATATAACATATATAAAATATATTTTTATATATATTCCTATTTGTCATATATATAATACTTACAATATATAACTATATAATAATAGTCATATATAATAATATATAATAACAAACATTGTTATATATGATATATTATGGTATGATATATACTAACTATATCATACTATGTATGATACCATGATAATATATCATATATGACATATATATGCATGATACATAGTATGATAATATAGGATACATATTATTGTCATAACTTTTTACTGTTAGTATTCAAAGCAAGGGTAAGTGAAAAAATAGGACTTTTTAAAGGATCAAATCTGTGATTTGTGTCACTCATTGTATCAGTGAATCATTGCATTATTTGCTACCTGTCTTTGTGGGAGAACCAATTTCACTGAAAAAAATGTCCTTGGTAGAGCTAATAAGGAACTACTTTATTAAATCTCTTATGGGTGAACCTTTTAAATTCTGTGCAATGAAGTGGGAAGTAAGTAGGCAGTCCACTACATGGCAAACGTCAGTGGTCACCTCAGGGAGAGCATGGGAGTGGTGACTGAGGTAGGAACCGAGCTAGCCCCTTCATGGCCTCTGTGCGAGAATGATCGGCAAATTATAAAACCAACATTACTCAGACCTGTAAGACGTTTTTTCTAAAAACAACTAGCGTCTGTCTCTTTAAGAAGAAGTAGCAGGCATTTGTTGCCAGTAATAAAATTTGAATTTCCAAATGAAAGCTAAAATTCTAGAAATCTAGGATGCACAGCGGTTAGTTTGAGAGTTTCCTAAGACTCACTATTCTGCTGAGGTGAGTGATGTTATTACCAAATGAGATCTTTTTATAATACCTAAATGCTGTGATAACATTGGAAGACTCAATGAACCAATATTTCCAACCAAAGCTGATGAGGATGACGAAAACCAGGAAGATATGGTTTCCTTGAAAAAAACAAGGCAATTCAGCAGTCTTAGTGTAGTAGGCTGTGCTGGTTGGTGTTATGTCAACTTGACACAAGCTAGAGTCATCTGGGAAGAGAGAACTTCAACTGAAGAAACACTCCCACCAGATTGACCTGTAGGCAAACCTGTGCTACATCCTCTTAATCTGTGATTGATGTGGGAGTGCCCAGCCCATTGTGGGTGTGGCCATCCCTGGGCAAGTGGTCCTGAACTGTATAAGAAAGCAGACTGAGCAAGTATTGAGGAACAAGCCAGTAAGCGGTGCCTTTGCCTGGTTTTCCACATCAATTCCTCCTTGAGTTCCTGCTAAAATTCCCCTCGGTGATGTTACCTGGAAGTGTAAAATGAAATAAATCCTCTCCTCACCAAGTTGGTTTTGGTCATGACTTCTCCTCTTCTTTCTCCTCCTCCTCCTCCTCCTCCTCCTCCTCCTCCTCCTCCTCCTCCTCCTCCTTCTTTCTCCTTCTCTTCCTTTTCCACCTTCCTTCTCCTTTTCCTCCTTCCTTCTCCTCCTTCTCCTTCTTCTTTCTCTTTCTCCCCCTCCTCCCCTCTCCCCCTCCTCCCCTCCTCCCCCTCTTCCTCCCCCTCCTCCCCCTCCTCCTCCTCCCCTCCCTCCCCCCCTCCTCCTCCTCCTCCTCCTCCTCCTTCCTCCTCCTCCTCCTCCTCCTCCTCCTCCTCCTCCTCTTCTTCTTCTTCTTCTTCTTCTTCTTCTTCTTCTTCTTCGTGAAAATAGAAACTTAATTAAGACATATACTGAAAAGGTAATGGCTATGATATTAGATTCCATTTGTAATTAACCTTTCAGAAATGACCGGAAGTTCTGGGCTGGGCAGATAGATAGCTCAGTGGGTAAATACAATGGCAGTATACGCAAGGAGACAGAAGATTGAATTCCCAGTATCCTAGTAGTCTTAGTGCTGAGGTGAGTGGAGGTTGGGGAATCACTGGGACTTGCTGTCACAGTTCAGTGGGAGACTCTCAAAGGGACAAAGTGAGGAGCAATGGAGCAGAATACCTGATGTTCTTTCTGGCTTCCATATACAGATATGTACATATGCGGCACACGAGTGCATGCACACACATGCATATACTGCACACACACACATACACTGCACTTGCACATGCACACACACTTGTGGGCATACACACACACTGCAACACACACATACACTGCACATACACAGTGTACACACACACACACACACACACACACACACACACACACACACACACCACACGCATGCTGAGATCTGGTATAGTACCCTAAGAGAACATAACAATTTCCTACCTTTAGAGTTATTGACAAAGCATACAGCAGAACAAATGCATTAGGACTCAGTTACCTTCTGTTATGTCTGACACCAGAGATTTGCAAAATTGTAAAATAATGCTACCTTCTCACTAAAAATTGTATGTATGTATGTATGTATGTATGTATGTATGTATGTATGTATTTACTTTACATCCCGATCAGATCTCCCTGCTCACTGCTCCCCCCCCCATCTCTCTTCCTCTCTACCTCAGAGAAGGGAGAAGTCTCCCCCTACCCTGGGTACCAACCCACCCTTGCATCTCAAGTTACCACATGACTAGGTAGTGGGAGAGGACAACCTCTCCCACTGAGGCCAGACAAGGCAGCCCAGTTAGGGGAACAGGATCCACAGGCAGGCACCAGAGTCAGGGTAAGCTACGTAGCTCCAGTTGTTGGGGGACCCACATGAAGACCAAGCTGCTTTTCTGCTCCATATGTGCAGGGGACTAGGTCCAACCATTTTATGCTCTTTGGTTGGTTGTTTAAGTTTCTAAGAACCCCCAAGGGTGAGTTGACTCTTCTGGTCTTCTGAGGAGTCCCTATGTTCTTCAGTCTCTCCCTCAACTCTTTCACAAAACTTTGCAAGTTCTGTCTAGTGTTTGGCTGTGGGTCTCTGCATCTATTTTGGTCAGCTGCTGTGTGTAGCCTCTCACAGGACCGTTACGCTAGGCTCCTGTCTGCAAGCATAACAGAGTGTCATTAATAGTGTCAGGGATTGGTTCTTGCCCATGGGATGGGTCTCAAGTTGGGCTAGACATTGGTTGGCCATTTCTTTAGTCTCTGCTCCATCTTTGTCCCTGCACTTCTTGCAGGCAGGACAAATTTTGCATTGAAAGTTTTGTGGGTAGGTTAGTGTCTTATCCTTCCACTGGATGTCCTGCCCGGCTACAGGAGGTGGCCACTTCAGGATCTATATCCTGCCCGCACTGCTAAGAGTCTCAGCTAGAGTCACCCTCGTAGACTCCCTGGAACCTCCCCCATCCCAGGTATCTGGTTTCAAACAATAGGTTTCATAAATTTCATGTATTAGCAATATGTTGTTTCAGTCATGTTAATATAAAAAACTTTATTGTTTAAACAATTATAAATTTGCCTTATTATTGTTACTCTTGAAAGAAAACATAATTAAAACCAAAATATTTTCAGTTTGAATTTTTAATATGGTAAATGGTGAGACACAGCACACTTAACACAAAAACCTAATCTTGCATGGGTGTCAGTGACTCCTCCCGTTCCTTTCTTTGTCCTTCCTTCCCTCCAGCCCTCCGGAGATGGGAGGCAGCATGCATTGTAAGCACATGCAGAACTACTGAATCACATCCCAGTTTTGTATCGACGAATTCTGAGATTAAAATTTCTGCGAACTGCTGATGTAAAAAACCTGAAGATTTTCAGGCCTTAAGTATCCTCTGAAGAGCTTTACACATGCAATTTCCAAGTCGAGGCAGGTCTTGAAAAAAATCATTAACCTCAAATGTGTGTTTGTATGTGCGATTAAAATATTAGAAACTTCTGCAGCTGTGAAAGGCAAATGGACCCTAATGGAGCATTTCTGATCTGTTCCAACTGTCTCTGCTGGAGAGAAACATCTACGCAACTCTTCTTTCCAGTGGGTGCACGCAGGGGTCACGCTCCGTGATAAGTGAGGTCATTCTTGCTCTTTAATTAGCCGCTCTCAAGTCAGCTGAGGCGTAACAAAAGTGTTCAGTTAGTCATGACTCACTTAACAAATACCCAGAAGGTGGGCTTCTGTGTCTGAGCTGATGGAGGGTACCTGAGAAAGATGAAGGTCTTTACCCTTGAGAGCAGAGGAGGGGAGGACAGACCTGCCTGCTGCAGGTGAGTGAAGGCCATCCTGCCTTCCATCTGATTTGCCTTTGACCTTACACCGTGAGGCTGTGCTCCACAGTGACTCTCCTGACATGATTTTGCTTGGTGTGGTGAGGTTTAGCAGAAACAACTTTGAACGGGGAAGTCGAAGGGTTTGGGAGGGAGATGAGGAATGACACTGGACAGAATCCTAGCAGAGACATTTTCAAAGTGCTGGGTATTTTTCAAATTCCAAAACTCCGAGGGATTTCTTGAGCTCTAACTGACTCTGGGGATTTCTGGTGAGTTTAAAAAAAAAAAAAGAAAAGAAAAGAAAAAAAGAAAAGAAAAGAAAAGAAAAAAAACTGCTTATTGGGTTGAGCTTGGGACAGAATCACTTGTCACTTGTAAGCAGAGGACAGGTGGATGCAGTTCCTCCATGCAGGAGGTAGGGGAACAGGATTGCTGTAATCTGGGCAATGTCATATTGGACTGTAAGATAACTTTCAGTTTTAGTGAGGACAGGGAAGTAGGCTCAAATATTTTGGTCATCCTGATAAGCCCTTAGAAACAGTGAGCACAGGAGTGTTCACAGAATTTTTTTTATTGCCTTGATTGTTCTTTGACTATCGTGTTTATTGTCTTGCTTGTTCCTTGATCATTTGCATCTATTGTATTGTTAGTCCCTCAACCTAGAACTGACCTTAATACTTGCATGTAATTAAAATGGTATAAAAGCAAAAAGGAGGAGGGAGGATGGGATAGGGAGTTTGGGGGGCGATGGGGAAAGGGGATGACATCTGAAATGTAAATAAATAAAATATCCAATGAATAAAAAAAAGAAAAAAAGAAAGATAACTTTCTGGATTACAGCAAGATGGAGGGACAAAGCATACAACAATTAAGGAAAAAAGAAGCTGTGAATTTGAGAACAAGGAAGGGAACATGGAAAGGTGAGGAGGGAGGAAAAGGAAAGGAAGAAATTGTGTAATTATATTATAATCTCAAAAAGTAAATTAAGTAAATTAAGGAATATAAAAATAAGGAATACATACACGAAAGCACCCTGTCTGGGGAGCTGAACCCTTAACCATACACACAGAAGCTTTTGCATATAACCCCTAGGCCTTTGCACAACTTGCACCACTTGTGGGTGGGGGGGTGCTCAACTTGTCTCTCTTCAGGGGTAGTGGCTTCTCTTGAACAATAAATCCTACTGGGCATTGTGCTTCAAAAATCCTCTCAGCATCGAGTAACAGGCTAATGGGTTTGGAATGACCATAGTGGAATGAGAAGAAAACTTGAGTCCATCTTCCTCAGAAATAAGCATGGAAACACGGAGGGAAGGAAGAGATGCCTTCCGCCCTGGAAAACTGTGTATCTTGCAGAAGACAGTATCCTACAGGAAGTTTTATGAGGGTATTTTTTTTTCCCCAGCAGGGACAAAATTCCATTAGAATCAATGGGAAGTCACTGTCTCCAGCAAGGATCTGGAGTAGCCTTGGCTAGCCTCAAGGGCCTTTCTTTCATTCATGAGTGGCCCTGTCTTGTAGGACTGACAACAAAGGACAAACAGCCTATTGCTGTACTCTTCCAATTTCCTTTTCTTCCCGTGACTCCCTTGTAAAGGGGGCAAAGTCCCCAAGAGATGGTTCTGGTTTGAAATGACTCCTTTGTCTCCTGTCCTGGCTTCTGAATACAGAAATCTGCCTTGGCTTTGGTGAGAGAGCTACAGAACGGGAGAGCTTTATGGCACTTTGCAAACTGTTTAAAAGAGTGTGTCTCCTAAGGCAGAATGCATTCGTTAGGCTCAAACCCTATAGTATCCTGATGTCAGGGATGGGAGGCCAGAAGAAACACATTCCTTCTTCCTTGCCTCCCCAGTCGCCCTCACAGCCAGCTTCCTCTCCCTTCTCAGCAGAACAGGCCTGCTGGAGAGCCTTATCACACACACCATGTAGGATTTCTATGGCATCTTCAATGTGTATCCTGACTTGTTTCTTCCTAACGATATTCTCCAGTTCAAACCCTTGCTTTTCATCCTTTGGCGCTCTCACTTCTCCATTTAGCAGCTTTCTGTGGCCTGAAGAATAAGTGGCTGATCACAGAGAACACTGTCATGACAATTCCTACTCATGTCCGTGTGGGTCTTGACATTCCCCTTCCTCTCTTACAGTGAGGCCACACAGCCAGATGCCAAGTTTGGCCAATGGGAAAGTTACTGAATTCCCTTCTGGGATAGACCTTCACGCTTACATGCCACAGTAGACTTTAACTCTCTCTGTCCTACCTTGGTGGCCTTGCCAGCCTTGCATGAGTTACACGTTGGACTGTGAGCTGACAAAAGCTGTGTTGAAATTCTGAACCTTTTAATCTGTGAACGCGAGCTTGATTGGAAACAGGATCAATGATATAGATATGGTCCAATAAGAGCTTACAGATAGGCCTAAGGAGAAGACAGATGACTTTGTAAATTTAGAGAAATTAAGACATAGGCAGACAGAGAGAAGAAGGCAGATATGTCACAGATTGGAGGCATGTTGCCTCTGCCCAGGGAAGAGCTAGACCACCAGACACTGGAAGCCCTTAGGAAAGATTGTTTTCCAGATGCCACAGGGGTAATTAAATGCTGCTGCGATGGATGTTTCTGTGGGTGGGAAGCAAAGCTTTGCTGTGGTTAAGTCACAGGGATTTAAGGGATGTAGTTGTTACTGAAGCAACCCTAGTCTATTGAGAAGAATCAGGTTCACTTGGTCATTTCTATGGATCCTTTCCTTGCTACACTGTTTCCTTGTAATGTACTTCGTGATTTTGAGATTTATCGTGGGTTATTGTTTTTGTTGAGAATGCTCTTCTTTTAAAATAAAAACTCTATTTACTTACTTACTTAATTACTTGATTGGTTGATTAAGTGTTGTTGTGTCTGTCTGTCCTGTCTGTCTGTGTGACTGTGTATGGGAGGGAAATGGTTAATTTGGTTTACATTTTTAACATCATAGTCCATCATTGAAGGAAGTCAGCGACATGAATTTGAGCAGGGCAGGGAGCTGGAGGCAGGAGCTGATGCTAAGGCTATGGAGGGATGCTGCTTACTGGCTTGCTCCTCATGGCTTGCTCAATTTGCTTTCTTATAGAAGCCAGATCCATCAGGCCAGGGATGGTACTACACAGTCCATGAGCCCTTCCACATGATCACTGCTTAAAAAAATGCCTCACAGACTTGCCTACAGCCAGTCTTATAGAAACATTTTCTCAATGGAGGCTTCCTCCTCTCAGATGACTCTAGCTTGTGTCAAGGTGACCGGAAGGACCCCCAGTTCTTGGGGTTGCTGAGCTTATAGCCTTAGACCAGTGGTACCCACTGTTGCCAAGACCCCCTGCTATAGCTTCTCCCTTCCCAGGGGACTTTATCCCAGGATGAGGGAACAGGGCACAGATGCCTGGAGCTCTCATTACAGTTACAAGGTGTGATCCAAACTATTTACTTTTATCAGGACCTGCCGGGCCTCAGTCCCTCTGGCTTCTCTTTCTCATTTTCTTTTCTGTTTCCCCTTTTATGGTGTTTACTTTCTTATCTGTTTTCTGATTCACAGAGTTTCCTTGTCCAACTCCATCATACCATCTTTCCTGCGTCCTCACCATCGATCAGGAAGAGCCAAAAGGCAGAAAGACTGAGGATCCAGTGACCCACAAGTCCCACTAAAGGAGCCCTTTCCATGAGATACAGGGGGAAACGATTTACTCTAAACATACATATTTTTTTTAGATTGCTTCTGGCCTTTACTTACTAGCTCTGATGAAAGGGAAATGGGCCCTGGCAGGGAAGCTTCAGGGATGGCCCCAGGAAGGAGAGGAAGTGAGTCTGCTTGTCTCGCACTGACCTTCCAGGGAGGCTTCTGCCTGCCCTCAGTCAGCTCCAACACTTATCTGAGTTCACTCTGTCCCCTGGAGTCCGGAGTCCCACTTCCTTATGTCATTTCCTATATCCTCTGGGGCCTCCTGGTTCTTCTGCAGTCTCTGCTCATGACTGAGAGTTTGGAAGGTCACTGTGCTGCATCCTCCTACCTCAGATTTTCCATGCTGTTAAGCTCAGGAGTCGGTCAAGTGGTTGATCTATGGCAAACCCTGGAGGCATGAGGAGTCCCAGGGTCCACTCCAGCCCACCTGGCTGTCATTGTTTCCCTTAGGGAATCCATTACAGTTATCCTTTGAAAAAAAATGAGGCAGCTGCAAACTATGTGGACCCTACATACACTAGCATGCCCTTAGCATCTGTGAATATTATGGAGGGAGTTCATTGGTCAGAAGTCTATCTCCCTAACTACAGTATAGCCAGTATGGAAAAGGTTTGCATGGCTTCCAGAAAACATGAGTGAGAAAGAGAAGATAATTACTGCTTCGACGTAATTCTTACTTTGTTTAATGACTCGTGACGGGTCCGTTACCGCTCAGTTTCAAAGCTCTTCTTTAATCTTATATATTTGCTGCTGCCTGCGCTGTCACCTGTAGAAATAGTTCTAATTCAACAGCTTCTTGAGTTGGCTGTTGGAGGAAGAGAGATGAACTGGTGGAGCTCTGGGTCTATGGACAGTGCCAGTGGGGGACTGGGCGAACAGAGTGTGATTTAAAGGCAACAGAGAATCCTTACTCCAGCAAGAGATTGCAAGCACCCACACATTAGCCACAGGTTTCATTAGCTGGCTCATGCCTCTTAGAAAGAACATAAAAGGGGGCCTCAAGAGTCAGGTAGCTACATCCTCTGCTTATTTTAATGGACGGAGAGATCTCAAGCCCCCTGACGTTAGTGCTTTAACTAAGCCTACGTACGCAGCAGCAGTGTTGAGAATAGACTCTGGTTCTTCAGCTGGAGAGCAGTCCTTTGTCTATCTATCCCAGGCTTCCTTGGTGTATATGAAATGACAGGTCACTAGGCCAAATATGATCTGGGAGGAGTAGTATCTGTTAGCATTCTGTCCTAAACTCCACCCCCACAGTTACCTGGCAATATGCCAGGTAGTCCTGGCCCACTATAAAAGGGGCTGCTCACCCCCTCCCCTCTCTTGTTCTCCTTGTTCTCTGCCTTCTTGCTCCCCCTCTGTCACTCCTTCCCCCTTCCCCTCTCCTTCCCTCTCTCTTCACATGATCATGGCCAGCCTCTACCTCTCTACTCTCTCTCTCTCTCTCTCTCTCTCTCTCTCTCTCTCTCTCTCTCTCTCTCTTCTCTCTCTCTCTCTGCCTCTCTCTGCCTCTCTCTGCCTCTCTCTGCCTCTACTACCCCTTAACTTTATTCTCTAGGCCCTGAATAAACTCTATTCTATACTATACTGTCGTGTGACTGGTCCCTCAGGGGAAAGTGATACTTTGGTATGGGCCCGCTGAGACATCCCCTTTTCACATACCTCACCCACACCTCCATAGAACATATTCTATATCTCTTTATCTTTTATATAACACATCATATATCTAAACTTGACCATCCACTCCTGAGGTTAGTGTGTTGTAGGAGAAGGAATTAACCCACTTCTGGGAGGGATTTGCTTGATCTAGGGCAGCTTCATTTGGAAAGAAATTCCTCATGTGTATTTTAATTTTCTAGCAGTGTTGTCTTAGTTACTTTACTATGACCATGAAAAGACAACACAACCAAGGGAACTTATAGAAGAAAGAGTTTATATTGGGGCTCACAAAGTTCCAGAAGGTTAGAGTCCATGACCATCATGGTAATGAGCATGGCAGCAGGCAGACAAGCATGGTGCTGGAGCAGTAGCCGAGAGCTACATCTGGAGACACAACCATAACAGAGATAGAGAGAGATAGAGATGGAGGATGGAGATGGAGATGGAGATGAGATGGAGATGGAGACGGAGATGGAGACGGAGACGGAGACAGAGACAGAGATAGAGATAGAGAAGAGATAGAGACAGAGACAGAGATGAGATAGAGATGAGATAGAGATAGAGATGAGATAGAGATAGAATGAGCTAACTGAGAATGGCATGAACTTTTGAAACCTTGAAGCTACTTTCTCTAACAAGGTCACACCTCCTAATGTTCCCAAACAGTTCCAACAACTAGGGACCAAACATTCAAATATATAAGTCTATGGAGGGTATCATTATTATTAATCCACAAGTTTATTAGTCAGTATTTGCTACTGTAATAGTATATTAAGACTCTTGGTTCTGGAAGTCTAAGGTGACCAGCTGTGGCTGGTGGTGGACTTTGTTGACGTCAGAGGTCCAGGTGTGCTGAGTATCATGTAACAGGAGAAAAGGACTGGAAATGTGTCCTGGGCTCTCTGTCTTCTTATACAGATTTTAGCAATCAATCATGGGGCTTCCCACGATGGCTTTATCCAATCCTAATCACTTTGCAAATACCCTCATCTAAACACCATAATCACAATTACTAAACCTATTCAAAGCAGAGCAAGTAGCTATTGTAAAAGAATACATGCTGTTGATAGTATATTTAAATTTTAATAGTGTATTAATCATTTAACTATTTATTATTTTTTAAGTATATACACACAAAAAAATACATATATCTATTATATATATATATATCTATATGTGTGTATGATATTATATATATGTGTGTGTGTGTGTGTGTGTGTATATGGAGATAAGAGGACAATTTGTGGAAGTCAGCTCTCTTTTCACCATGTGGGCTTTGGGAATCAAACTCAAGTCATTAGACTTGGCAACAAGTGCCTATAATTACTGAGTCATCATTTTGCAGGCCATATGAATATTTAATAAGAGTAATTTTTAATTTTTAATGTACTGATGATTATATTAATGGAAAGGTATCAAACTCACAGTTTTGCATGGCCTAAAAAGGTATTTTACTTATAAACTATACTAAAGCTTTCAATATAAAAGTTATTGATGACCTATTTTACATTTTTATGTTGAAGTTTAAAATTTCATAATCTGGAAGATATTTTAAATTTTCAACATCTCTCAACTTGAAGGGGCCCATTAGGGACCGGTTATGTTGGCTCCCAACTGTACAGTATAGTGCTAAATCATCTGTTCTGAGTGCCATGTCCATTATACTGGCTTCTGTATTCCTGTGATAGTTTCCTATATTGGGACATTCATAAAAATACTCATTCTTCATTACCTAAATACATTCAATAATTTATTACACATACCAAATACTACCAAGGTGACAGAAAGAGGATGTCCTGAATAACAGTGAGGAACAGGCAATCACA